>NC_056727.1:733685386-733965386 GCF_019279795.1 Protopterus annectens | reverse complement strand
TGGTCTGGATTTCACCATCCTGGCCCCTCAGGGACAGCCTGCTGCCTCTCTGCCCCAGGGGGTTTCCCCCACAGGAATAGATTGATGTTTTCAAGTCCTCCCCAGAGACCCCCCCCCCCGTGAGACCCCCCCCCCCGTGGAAGATGTTCATCGTGTTACCCTGCTGCAGTCCTCACACTTGGGTTATCCTGTCGTCAGGCGGTCCCGCAGTCGGCCGGATTTCCAAAGTCTCGGTCCGACGGTTGCTGTCGCCTCATCCCTGACGTCAGTGCGCCAGGGGTACATATATTGCAACAGACGCCATTTTCTTAAGTCTTTCTTGCCACGCGGTGCCCGAAGCAGAAGCAGTTCGCAAGTGCCGGTCGGCCGACTCCTGAGATTTTCGAATTTCAGACCGAAGTCTTCTATAAAGCTAAGTACCCCGTTGGGGAAACTTTTCTTGCCTCAGACCGTTGTCAGAAAAAGTTAATTGTATTTCTTGTGGGAAGCAAATACCTCATAAGGATTTTCACTCTTATTGTATACCTTGCCTAGGCCCTGATCACGACGGCACTTCTTGTCGTTTTTGTGCTAGATTTAATAAGCATACTATTAAAAGCCGATTTGATTTTGCACGACACTTTTTTGGCAGAAAATTTAATTATAACATGCCGTCGGAGCTACCGACTACCGGCGTGCACAAAAAGCGCAGGGATAAGGATCGTCTGCCCAGGCCTAAGCCCAATTCCGAGGCCTCGGTTGATTCGGTCTCCTGTTATCAGTGAGGCTCCGACGCAGCCTCTGACTACCGCAGTTCAGGAAACCGAGACCGCTACAGATATTTTGATGGAATGTACTTGGCCGACACAGCCTTTTACTTCAGGCCCTACTGACGATTTACCTTCCAAGGACGTCGGTGCCTCTGAAACGCCATCAGTTTCTGAAGGCGTTTTCAGACCGACGACTCTTACAGTCAGAACGTTTTCCAAGTCGAAAACTCCTTCCAAATCGAAAAATACTTCACTTCAGTCCCCTGTTCAAGGCCCTATGCCTAAGAAACATATGCTTAAGATGGCTGAAGATCTGATTTCTCTTATCAGGGATTCTCAGCCGCCTCCTGACAAAAGGTCTATACAAGAGGAAGAATCTGCATCCTCTGAAAAACTGTCTATTTCTTCGGATTCCTATGAGGACCAAGACTACTCCTTCTCTCCTTATGAAGATTCTGATGCTGAGGACTCTATTCCCTCAGCTTCCCCTCCAGAAGATTACTCTTTTGGGGAAACTTTACACACTATGAGGGAACATTTCCACTGGGAAGGTCAGGATTACTCTGATTCCAAGAAAAGGCTCAGAGTTTCTTTTGCTCCCCCAACACAGACCTCTAGCCATCCCTCCTGTTTTGGACATTGTGGATGATGTCTACTTAGAATCCAGTTTCAACCCGGACTCTCTCTCCCTCCTGCCCCGGCTAAGCCTGACAGATACTAGAGAGTACCTGATTCCCACAAATTTCTTTATAAAAGCCCAGTAGCTGACCCAGAGACTATCTTCCAGGGTCCCAAGGGGGCTAAAGCTTCCATGGCTAAAAATCCAGTACCTTCTGAAAGGGATTCAAGAGCACTAGACAGATGGGGGGATAAAGGTTTACACCTCAGCCACTTTAGCTATGAGAGCTCTAAACTGTCAATTTCATATGCTTAAGTATCAGCAATTTCTGATGTCTCAGTTAAAACAAAAGATAACCACCCTACCTCAACAACCCGAATTGAAAGAAGTACAGGATTTGTTGCACGCCACCGAGCAGGTGGGCAAACATACCTTGCAATGTGGGTTTGATTCTTTAGAGGCCTCCTGCAGAGCAGCTGTCACTGGTTCAGTTATACGTAGGCATGCCTGGTTAAAGGAACAAAGTCTACCTGATCATGTTAAAGCAAAACTACTAGATGCTCCCTTACAGCAGGATGTTCTTTTTGGTGTTAAAGCAGAAGAAGTTTTAAAGAAAATGGAAGATAAAGCAAAATCAATGCAGACAGTCAAAGATTTCCTACAGGTGCACCCCCCTCGCTTCAGCAGAAACTGGCCAACCAAAAATTGGTCCTTTCCAGCCACTGACAGGCCTCCGAGGGGTAAATACAGGCGCCCAAGGGGCAGAGGACAACCACAAGCTCAGTATAAATCTCGCCAATGGGGCACTCCAACCTAGAAGGGAGGAGAAGACAGGTCTCAACCCACCAGAAGGCAAACTCAATGACTTGCACCTCAGCTGGCCAAACAATGCTCTTTTGTTAGCCCCCCTGGGGGAAAACTAGCACTTTTTGCAGACAACTGGCACATGGTCACAAAGGACAAATGGGTCCTAGACATAATTTTACGAGGATACAGATTCCACTTTCACACCTTGCCAATAAAAAGAGGAATGCCAAACCTGCCACAAAATCAAAGGGCAGAGGCTCAAAAACAAATTGCAGCTCTCATGGCCATGAGAGCCATTCAAAGGGTACCAACTCAAGACAAGGCCAAGGATTTTACTCAAGACTCTTCCTAGTACCCAGAAAAGAAAATGCTTGGAGACCAATTCTGGACCTTTCAATTCTAAACACTTACTTACAAGTTCCCAAATTCAAGATGCTAACACTACAGCAGCTACTTCCCATGTTGGGCAAGGAAGCATGGCTGGTAACGTTGGACCTCATGGAGGCATACCTGCATGTCCCTATCAGACAAAGTTGCAGAAAATACCTCCGTTTCATTGCAGGTTCAACCCACTATCAATTCTCTGCACTGCCCTTTGGCTTATCTACTGCGCCCAGAGTATTCACAAAATGCCTGGCACCAGTAATTGCGTACTGCAGACAAAGAGGAATTCAAATATATCCATACCTGGACGACTGCCTCATCCAAGCAGAAAGAAAAGACATTCTCTTCCAACATCTGGCTTTTGTAAAGCATCTACTAAATTGTCTGGGGTACACAGTAAACGAAAAGAAGTCAAAACTAGTACCCTCACAAAAAATGACATTCCTGGGTGCCAGCTTGGACACAACGGCCCAGAAGGCTTATCTTACACCAGACAAGCAATTACAACTGAGTCAATATTTCAAGACAATGGCAACAAAGACCCAATTAACTGCAAGAAAAATTCTGCAGGCTTTGGGCTTCATGGCATCTTGCGTTCTGATAATACCATTTGCAAAACTTCATATGAGGAAATTACAATGGTACCTAAAAAGCGTATGGTCTCAAAATAGCCACAGCTTGGACACAGTGATATCTCTCATTCCCTGCCTTCAACAGGAATTTCTATGGTGGGCACAGGCATGTCACCTCAACAAGGGTCAGCCTTTCACCTTGCCCCCACCCAGGCAAACTATCACAACAGATGCTTCAGACTATGCCTGGGGGGCACATATGGCAGGTCAATGCATTCAAGGCCTATGGACTGCAGAACAAAGAAAACTGCACATAAACCAAAAAGAGATGCTAGCTGTACAGAAAGCTCTGACAGCCTTCAAGGATCTACTACAGCCTGGACAACCTGCAATAAAGACGGACAACACCACAGTAATGTGGTACATAAACAAGCAAGGTGGCACACATTCTTACCCTCTTTGCAGGCAAGCAATAATCTTATGGAACACAGCTCTGGCCTACCAAGTCCAGTTACAAGCTCACTTCCTGCCAGGATAGAAAAACACTTTGGCAGACGACCTAAGCAGAAACATCAAAGATCCCCACGAGTGGAAGCTAGACCCACAAATATTTGCAATGATAACTCAAACATGGGGCCTACCAAATATAGACCTGTTTGCCAGTCCTCAAAACTACTAGCTGACAAAATTTTGTACAAGGACATTCCACCATCAAGCTTGGAAAGTGGACTCTCTCTCCTTCAGTTGGCAAAACCTGACAGCATATGCCTTTCCTCCATTACCTCTTCTCACAAAGGTTCTTTTGAAGGTCAAAAAGGAGAAATCTCGAATGATTCGCATAGCCCCAGACTGGCCACGCCAGCACTGTTACTCGCTATTGAAGAATATGGCTCACAGCCCACCATGGATATTGCCTCAAATACCTCATTTACTCACGCAACAAGACGAGCAGATTCTACACGGCCAGATCAAAACCTTAAACCTGGCTGCATGGCAAATCAATTAAGCATCCAACCAGCCCCTCTTTCACAAGCAGTACTGGGTGTTATTCTAGAAGCCAGGAGGCCAAGCACCAGGAAGGCTTACTCGGACAAATGGAAAAGGTTTTCTGCTTGGAACCAAGCTAAAGGCCAAGACACAACTCAGCCTCATATGCCTCACATTCTGCAGTATCTAGCTGAGATGTTGCATAAAGGACTTTCCTTCTCCTCAATTAAAATCCATGCTTCAGCTATTTCAGCTCACTACGACACAAATCCACCTTTATTTTCAAATCCACTCCTAAGGTAGTTCCTCAGAGGGGCAAAAAACATTAGACCACCTAGAAGAGCTCCTACACCAACATGGGACCTCAACATTGTTCTGGAAAAACTAACGCTTCCTCCCTTTGAACCAGCTTTTTCTGCAGACCTTCAGTTCCTATCTTGGAAGACTGCCCTGCTCCTGGCAATAACTTCTGCTAGGAGAGTTTCAGAATTACAGGCACTTATGGCAGTGGAACCTTTCCTCATTTTTCATCAAGACAGAGTTTCTCTACAAACTAATCCTTCCTTCATGCCTAAGGTGGTTTCCAGTGTAGCTTTAAATCAAACCATCAATCTACCCACTTTCTTCCCCAATCCACAGAACAAAGATGAGAGACTCCCGCATTCCTTGGACATTCACAGGCAGCTTCGATACTACTTGGATAAAACTAAGGTTTTCAGAAAAACTGACCAGCTCTTTGTTTCCTATGCTACAGCTTCTCAAAGGAAGGCCATATCCAAGCAAGACATTTCTAAATGGATAGGCCATTGCATACGATTCTGCTATACCCATCATGGGAAACCAGTTCCTCCTACCATTAGATCCCACTCTACTAGGGCAACAGCTACCTTTACAGCCTTTCTCAGGGGGGTTCCTACCAAGGAAATTTTAGAGGCTGCAACTTGGATTTCTGTACACACCTTCACCAAACACTATCACTTACCTCTTTATTCTAAGTCTAGGGCAGGCTTCGCCACTGCAGTTCTGCAGGTCCTCATTGCCTCCACTAACCCTCTATGATGCCTCCACCCTTCCTAAGCTTTGGGACTCAACCCAAGTGTGATGACTGCAGCAGGGTAAGACGATGAACATAGTACAGTTTTGTACCTACCATAAATGCAGATGTTCGAGTGTTCACCCTGCTGCAGTCCAGGTTACCCTCCCTCCAACCCCTCTGATCTACTGGCTAAATCTGTGCTATGCCTTACTGATGTATTTGCTTATAGCTGAAGGGTTTTTGTGTTTGTACAGTGTTCTCACCATTTGGTACTAATTTGGATCACCTTTTTGGGGGCACCTGAGATCTGGGGCAAGAAAAACTGAAGAAAATGGCGTCGGTTGCAATATATGTACCCCTGGCGCACTGACGTCAGGGATGAGGCGACAGCAACCGACGTCGGACCGAGACTTTGGAAATCCGGCCGACTGCGGGATCGCCTGACGACAAGATAACCCAAGTGTGATGACTGCAGCAGGGTGAACACTCGAACATCTACATTTATGGTAGGTACAAAACTGTACTTTCTTTGAAAACGCACATGCCAAAGGAGGAACTAAAACACCCTACGGGAGTCCCCCATGAAGGACACCGATTTGGAAAAAGGGGAGGGTTCCCCCCAGTCACCCCCTCGAGGATGTCTTCTTCAGAGACATCATGGAGATCCTTCGTCAGCGAACGGGCTGGTTTGCCCAGAAACCCAACCTGGACAGTTTGGTATTCTTCAAGGCTCTTGGCGCAGGAACCTCTACTTCCTGGGTATCCCCTCCCATGGATGCACTGGTGGATCTGATAACATCTCGGGCATGGAAGGAGCCGGACATGGTGGAGCCGATCCTCAAGTGCCTTTACAAGATACTGAGTGCACCATCAGACATGACCTATTGTACTAAGGGATCCCCGTTGATGCCATGGTGGTGGCAGCGGCGACCAAGAAGGAGCTCCCACAGGAGAGCTCCATGGTCCATCCTCCAGACCGAGAGTCCAGGATGATGGACCATTTTGGAAAGTGGGTGTAAGCTTTAGCAACGTTTTCAGTACATGCGCTGAACTATGTCGCACGTAGTTGGACTTCAGCAAGACCTAGTCAAAAAGGTCACTGAGTCTACCCCAGGGTCCATGTCAGCGGAAGATGAGAAGGTTTTCCCCTCTCATATGGCCACCCTCACATTGATTGCCAACACCTATATGAGGCTCCTCTGTCATGCTACTGAGGGCACCGCTAGAGCTGCTAAGCCAGGCTTTGCCATCAGGCGTCATGCCTGGATGTCGGCTCTGTCTCTTCCCAAAGCCCTTTAAGGCATTCTTTACTAACACCCTGTACGATGGTACCACCCTCTTGGGAAAGTTGGTAAGTGACACTCTAGTCCAGAGCGTGAAAGATGGGAAGACTCTGCTGTCAGAATCCTCTTCTCCACCCCGCAACCAATCTTTTCAAGGTATTAGTGCAGGGGAAAGGTGACGTGGTTCCGGAAGTCTCAGGGCTACTCCCGAGGCACTCATGACCTGTCTTACCCCAGAGGCAGAGGGAGATTCGATAGATGCTACCCCCAAGGAAGAGGGGGCTTGAGGAATCAGGGATCTCGAGAATCTTTCTTGGACAGACCCGCGCAACAGGCCCTGAAGGGCTGCCCGGCTGCGCGGCTCTGGAGGCAGTCAGGGAATGCCTTTTGCTACACCCAACAGCCTGGGAGTCTTATCGCAGATGATTGGTATTGAAGATCATGTCCAGAGGCTATTCAATCCCCTTCTTTCAACCACCATTCCTGCCCAAACACCTCCTGGAAGTTCCACCTGTGCAAAGGGAGGAGGCAGCACTGGAAATTGCAAAGCTGTTGGAAAAGCGAGTCATCCAGCCAGTTCCCCCAGACCAGTCTGGATTAGGCATCTATTCCAGATTCATTTTAGTGCCAAAGAAGACTGGGGACATAAGACCTATTCTGGATCTTTCCACCTTAGATCTATCAGTTGCCAAGACAAAGTTCTGGATGGTCACTCTTCAATCTATCCTGCCCCTCCTGCAAGAGAATGACTGGATGTGTTCGGTCGACCTTCTGGATGCGTACCACCACATCAAGATGGACAGGTGCGCTCGGAGGATGTTCTTCGTGTTTCACTATTGCAGTCATCACACTTGGGTTATCCTGCCAGGGGTAGCCCTCAGTCGGCCCGAATACCAGAGGCTTAGGATTTCTGCTTCGGTTCCTGTCACTTCAGGACTGACGTCGGGTCGTCAGTGGTAGAAAAACAAGCAGCCAATACGTCAGTCTTTCTTGCCGAGGAGCCAGAAGCAGTTCGCACGAGTGCCAGTCGGCCGCTACCTGAAGTCTTCTAAAGCTAAGTACCCCATTGGGGATCCTTTTTTTTGCTCTAACCGATGTCAGAAAAAGTTAATAATTGTCTCTCCTGTGAAAAGCAAATACCACACCGAGCTTTCCATTCTTACTGCATCACCTGTTTAGGCCCAGACCAATGACGTACCTCGCTGCCGGTTTTGTGCTTTGCTCAATGCCCAAACTATTCATCGCTGGACCCTTATTGTATCTAAATACTTTGATTCTCAATCTCTGTTTTCTGAAATGGCTCCGGTAAGCCATCCAACTACCTATCTTCTGAAAAAAAACGAAAGGATAAAGACAGAGACAGACCGCACAGGTCCAAAACTGCCAACGACACTTCTGTTAAGCTAGTCGCCAGTTTGCCGGTACTCAGTGAGGCGCTTTCGCAGCCCCTGATGCCCGCTTCAATGGATTTGCAGGCCGCTACCGAGACCCGTTTGGAGTCCTGTATGCCACGAGACTCCTCTTTGACTATGGAACCTGTGGTTGTCTCTACCTTGGATGGGTCCGGATCCGCTGCGCTGGCACCAGCTTCTGAGGAAGATCTTCCCTCTACCGATATTTGACACAAACCGACTTCGTTCGCGTCTTCAGTTCTTTCTAAAACTGAGTTTCTAAGGCCAAGAGTACGAGCTACACCTAAAAAAAATGACCCAAACTGAAGTGCCTGCTTCCTTGTCACAATCACAGATGTTTAAAATGGCAGAAGACCTGATCATGTTGATTAGGGGAAGCCAGCCTTCCCCTGCTAAATGAAAGAGACTTGTCCCCAGCAGCTTTATCTGACCAAGAGTCTGACTCTGAGGTTCTGATTTATGAAGACATGCCCTTTCCTGCCTATGAGGATTCTGATGCAGAGGAATCCATTCCTTCTTCCTCCCTTCCAGAAGATTATTCTTTTGGTGAAACCCTACATATGTTGAGAGGCATTTCCATTGAGAATACCAGAAGTATCCTCAGTCCAAAAAGAGAATCAGGGAATTTTTAGACTTACCACAGCACAGACCCTTAGCTATCCCTCCTGATGTTCTTGGTGTTTCACTGTTGCAGTCATCACATTTGGGTTATCTGCTTGCGGTAGCCCTCAGTCGACCAGATTATCAAAGTCTTGGGTTGCTGTCTCATCTTCCATGATGTCAGGTAGTCAGGGGTATAAAGCATGCAGCCGAAGCCATTACATCAGTCTTTCTTGCCATGCGGTGCCCGAAGCAGAAGCAGTTCGCAAGTGCTGGTCGGCCGACTCCTGAAGTTTTCGTTTTTGAGTTTCAGAACCGAAGTCTTCAACTAAAGCTAAGTACTCCGTTGGGGAAACTTACTCTAAACCGATGTCAGTAAAAGTCAGTATTTGTATTTCTTGTGGAAAGCAAATACCTCATAAAGATTTTCATTTGTACTGTATTCCTTGCTAGGCCCTGACCACGACGTACCTCACTGTCTGTTTTGTGCCTTATTTAAACAACGAACTATTCGTCGTCAGTATATTTACTCTTCTAAATATTTTGGTACTCTGTTCAATTATCCATATATGGCTTCGGTAAGCCTACCGACATTCTGAAAAAATGCAAAGATAAAGACAGGCCGCCTAGGTCCAAAGCTGCTGACGATGCTTCTAAGCTAGTCGCCAGTTCGCCGGTACTCAGTGAGGTGCTTTCGCAGCCCCTGATACCAGCTACTTCAGATTCGCAGGCCTCTACTGAGACCCATTCGGAGTCTGGTATGCTGCGAGATACTTCAACTGTGGAGCCTGCGGATGTCTCTACATTGGATGGGTCTGGAGCCTCTGTGCAGGCACCGGCATCTGAGGGTGTATTCAGGCTTACTGACTTGTATATTAAACCAACACCATCTTCTTCTTCAAGGCCTAAAACTCGATCCATGCCTAGAAAACCGATGCCCAGACCTCATGGTCAGGCCTCTGTGCCTAAAAAACCAGTAAGAAAAACGGCTGAAGACCTTATTACTTTAATCAGGGGAAGCCAACATTCCCCCTCTAAGACACCTAGGACTGAATTTGCTTATGATGATTCTGATCAGGATTCTGAAATTTCTGTTTCCTCTGATGACCAGGATTTACCCTTATCTACGTGTGAGGATTCTGATGCAGAAGACTCTATTCCCTCTGCTTCCCCTCCAGAGGATTTCTCTATTGGTGAAATCTTGCAAACTTTTAGGGAACATTTCCGCTGGAAAAGCCAGGATTACCCTGATTCTAAAAAGAGGCTTAGAGATTTCTTACTCCTGCCCCAACACAGGCCTTTAGCTTCTCCCTCCTGTACAGGACATTGTTGATGATGACTTTTCGGAGTCTAGTTTGGCCCCTGACTCCTTACCTCCTGCTCCCAGAAAACCAGCTAGATATTACAGGGTTCCTGACTCTCACAAGTTGTTCTTTAAAAATCCTACTGCGGATCCTGAGACCATTTCACAGGGACCCAAGGGCATTAAGGCTACTACTGCAAAAATCCTACCCCCTCTGATAGAGATTCCAGGGCACTGGATAGATGGGGTAAGAAGGTATACACTTCTGAAACCTTCGCCATTAGGGCCTTAAACTGCCAGTTTCGTGTGTTGAAGTATCAGCAGCATATTATTGGATTGCTTAAACAGAAAATTATGTTGATTCCTGACTGTGCTGAAAATTAGGATTTACAGGATTTAATGCATTCTGCTGAACAAGTTGGAAAACATACTTTGCAATGTGGTTTTGATTCACTCGAGACATCTTGCAGGGCTGCTGTCACTGGGTCTGTACTTAGAAGGCATGCTTGGCTTAAGGAGCAAGCTTTACCAGATCTTGTTAAAGCTAAATTGCTGGATGATCCCTTAAACCAGGACCGCCTGTTTGGCAACAAAGCAGAAATAGTACTTAAAAAGATGGAGGAAAAAGCTAAGTCTATGCAAACTGTTAAATATTTCCTGTAAGTACAGCCTACAAGATTTAGTAGGCATTGGCCCTCTAAGAAGTGGTCCTTTCCCGCCTCTTCCAGGCCTTCTCAGTCCAAACCCAGAACCAGCAGAACACTCAGGCTTCAGTCCCAAGGTACGCACAGGACTAAGCAGTGGGGGGCTCACACTTCTAAAGCAAGGAGTAGTAAGACTCCTCCCTATGGTAAACTGTCTCAATGACTTAACTTTGAAACTTCCAAGCCCTTCTCAACTGACTGCTCCTTTAGGGGGAAAGATTGCTCTGCAGGCAAAAAACTGGGAACTCATTACCCAGGACAAATGGGTTTTAAATATAGTTTCCCAAGGATACAGATTCCACTTCCACACTTTACCAACCCCAAATGGTTAGCCAGATCTACCCCCTAAATCAGTGGGCAGAGGCTCAAAAGCAAGTTCTCTCTCTCTTAAATATAATGGCTGTACAAACTGTCCCAGAAGAGGAAAGGGGACAAGGTTTCTACTCATGACTTTTCCTGGTGCCAAGAAAAGACGACTCCTGACATCCTATCCTGGATCTTTCTATCCTAAACACTTTTTTGGTGATCCCAAAATTCAAGATGCTAACTCTTCACCAGTTGCTTCCTATGCTAGGCAAGGATGCCTGGTTGGCAACACTGGATTTAAAGGAAGCTTACCTGCACATCCCAATCAGGGAATCTTGCAGAAGATACCTACACTTCAAAGCAGGCTTCATGCACTATCAGTTCTCTGCACTGCTTTTTGGCTTCTCTACTGCGCCCAAGGCATTCACAAAGTGCCTAGCTCCAGTCATTGCATTTTGCAGGCAAAGAAATATTCAGATATACCTATACCTGGACGATTGTCTAAATCAGGCAGAAAGCCAGGACATACTTTTGAACCATCTGGCGTTTGTACAAAAAGTCCTAACTTCTCTGGGGTACACCTGCCAACAAATTGCATTTCTGGGAGCAAGCTTGAACCCATCTTCTCAGATGGCTTTCCTCACGCCAGAGAAACAAGTTCATTTGACAGCTTACTTCAAACTAATGGCCACAACGACCCTGCTATCTGCAAGACAAATACTGCAAGTTTTGGGGTTCATGGCCTCCTGCATTCTCCTAATTCCATATGCAAGACTGCATGTGAGGAAACTACAATGGTATCTAAAAAGCCTATGGTGTCAACTTTCTCAGGATCTAGAAGCAATGATTCCTATCATACCTTTCCTACAGTTAAGAGTTCCTTTGGTGGACAGAGACCTGCCACCAAAACAAGGGACTGCCTTTCACTCTACCCCCTTCTGCCCAAACCCTAACAGATGCATCAGATTATGCAAGGGGGCCTCACTTGGCAGGGAAGTGCATTCAGGGTGAATGGAACCCAAGTCAAATGCACTGCATATCAATCAAAAAGAAATGTTAGCTGTATAGAATGCTCTGACAGCCTTCAAGGACCACATTCTTCCAGGACAATTAATGGTAAAGATGGACAACACCACTGTTATATGGAACATAAACAATCAGGGGGGAACCCACTCATACCCTCTCTGCAGACTAGCCATGGTTCTGTGAAACACAGCCTTGAGCTACCAAGTGCACTTACAGGCTCAATTCTTGCCAGGAAAGCTAAATGCACTGGCAGACGAACTAAACAGAAGTCTCATGGACCCACACGAGTGGAAACTGGACCCAAAGATTTTCATCATGTTGATCAACAAATGGGGGATCCCAGATATGGACCTGTTTGCCTCCCCCAAGAACTACCAATTGGACAAATTCTGCACAAGGACTCCCCACAAACAAGCTTGGAAAGTGGATGCTTTGTCCTTCAGCTGGAAAAGTCTATCAGTTTGACTTTCCTCCTCTGCCTCTCCTCTCCAAAGTACTACTAACGATCAAACAGGACAAACCAAGGATGATACTGATTGCACCAGACTGGCCATGCCAGCACTGGTACCCCCTCTTGCGCAGTGTCACAGCTGGCCCCATGGCACCTACCTCAGACCCCTACTCTGCTGTCTCAGCAGGAGAGCCACATTCTACACCCCCAGCTTCAAACCCTGAACGTGGCAGCCTTGCTATTTACCTAATCTCTCCATTACCGTCCCTCAGTAAACAAGTGTTGAATGTCATTTTGGTGGCAAGGAGGCCTAGTACTAGAAAATGTTATGTTGAAAAATGGAAAAGATTCTGTGCCTGGAACCAAACTCAAGGGATGGCTACAGCAGCTCCCAATTTACCTCTTATTCTTCAATACTTAACTGAGATGCTTCACAAGGGCCTTTCCTTTTCCTCCATCAAAATTCACACCTCAGCCATTTCAACTCATTACAACACAGAACCACCCCTCTTTTCTCACCCACTGCTCAAGCAGATGTTCTTCATTCCACATTGCTGCAGTCCTAACTATTGGGTAGTCCGCTGTCCAGTCGGCCCGAATACCAAAGTATATGGCTGACGTCGGTCAGGGCGCATTAGACTGACGTCAGTACGTCAGGGTACTAATGCGCATGACCGACGTCATATCCTCAGTCTTTTTTGCCGCATGGTCCGATGCAGAAGCAATTTTGCGAGTGCAGGTTGGCGTTCTGAAAGTTTCTGAAGTCAGGGTTTCAGACCGAATCAAAGTTGGCTAAGTACCCCGTTGGGGAATATTTTGTTTTTTTCTTGCCTCAGTATTTAACCGGATGCCAGAAAAAGTGAATAACTGTATTTCTTGTGGGAAACAGATACCTCATAGGGATTACCATACTTTGTGTATACCTTGTTTAGGGCCTGAGCACGACGTTGTTGGATGCCGCTCTTGTGCTAGATTTAACAAACGCACTATTAAGAGCAGGTTAGACTGTGCCAGGTTAGTTTTGGGAAGCGTTGTAATTATAACATGCCGCCGGATGCTCCGCCGCTTCGCCAAAAAGCGCAAGGACAAAGCAGCAAGGCCTAGAGTGGAAGAACCGACAGTCCCTGACGCCGGTTCTTTAGAAGGCTCAGTGGAGCCGGAGGTTCTGCCAGGTGTTTCTTTGGAGTCTCAGGGAGAGACTTTATTGTTACAGGATGTATCCTCTCAGGAAGTAGGCCAGGCTGAGGGGCTTCTCAGGTGGCTGTTCTTCCTTCTCTTCCTAAGGTGGTTAGAGCCTCCCTTCTGTTTCCAAGGCTTCTTTGAGAGGCAGGCCAAGTTTAGCTTCAGTGGGGTTTCTCCTAGTGCTTCGGGTCTTTGCCTAAGAAACATATGCTTAAAATGGCAGAGGATTTGATTACTATGATTAGAGGTTCTATGCCCCTCCTGATAAGAGGCCTAGGGTGGAACCTGAGTTTGAGAGTTTTGAGCACTGTTCGGAGGCTTCTGAGTCTTGACTGAAGACTTGCAGGAGTATCCTCCTTATTCTGATTCTGATGTGGATGATTCTACTCCTTCAGCTTCTCCTCCTGAGGATTTTTCATTTTCAGAGACTCTGCATTCCATGAGGGAGCATTTTAAATGGGAAGGTCAAGATTTCTCTGATTCCAGGAAGAGGCTTAGGGAATTCTTGTTTTTACCCCAGCATAGGCCTTTAGCTATACCTCCTGTTCTGAATGTGGTGGAAGATGTTTTTGCAGAGGCTTCCCTGAATCCTGATTCTTTGCCTCCTGCCCCAGTTAAACCGGATAGGTACTATAGGGTGCCTGAAGCTCATAAGTATCTTTTTAAGAGTCCTAGGGCAGACCCGGAAACTGTTTCTCAGGGGCCTAAAGGTGTGAAGGCCTCAGTTGTTAAAAATCCTGTTCCTCCTGATAGAGGCAAGGGCTTTGGATAGATGGGGAAAGAAAGTGTATACTTCTTCCACTTTAGCCATGAGGGCGTTGAATTGTCAGTTTCACATGTTAAAATATCAGAATTACCTCCTTTCACAATTGAAATCTAAGGTGGATGCTCTGGCAGAAGGTATTGAGTGTAAAGAGTTGCAGGATTTAGTTCATGTGTCTGAACAGGTGGGTAAACATTCCTTGCAGTGTGGTTTTGATGCTGTGCAGGCCTCCTCGAGGGTGGCTGCCACTGGTTCTGTTCTTCGTAGGCATGCCTGGTTGAGAGATCAGAATTTAGCTGAGCATGTTAAAACAAGGATTTTGGATGCTCCTTTGCAGTCTGATGTGTTGTTTGGTTCGCCTGTGGAAGCAGTTTTAAAGAAAATGGAGGACAAGGCTAAGTCTATGCAAACTGTTAAGGATTTCTTGCAGGTACAGCCTCCAAAGTTTAGTAGAAATTGGCCTACTAAGGGATGGACTTATCCTGCTTATGATTCCCAGTCTAGGGGTAGGTCTAGACGTGGTAGGGGCAGAGCTCAAGGTTCTTTTAGGCCTAGGACAGGGAGTTCCCCTGCTCAGACTTCTGGTGAGGGCAGGGGTCAGTCCTTTCGTAAGCAGACCCAATGACTTGCCTTTTCAGCTGCCAGTACATTCTCGCCTGGCAGCACCTTTGGGAGGAAGGCTGTCTCTTTTCAAAGAAAATTGGGATTTAATTACCCAAGACAGATGGGTTCTGGATATCATTCACCACGGTTACAGGTTTTATTTCCATACCTTGCCTCCTTTCAAAGGCATGCCAGACATTCCTCCTCTACAAAGAAAAGAGGCTCACAAGCAAATTTCTCTGTTGCTCCAAATAGGGGCCATTCAGCCAGTTCCTGTGGCAGAAAGGGGCCTAGGATTTTATTCTCGCCTGTTCCTAGTACCGAAGAAGGGGAACACGTGGAGACCAATTTTGGATTTATCTATCCTCAACACTTATCTGGACATTCCCAAGTTCAAAATGTTGACGTTACAACAGCTTTTGCCTCTGCTGGGCAAAGATCACTGGATGGTAACTTTAGATCTCAAGGAAGCTTACCTTTATGTGCCTATAAGACTAAGTTGCAGGAAGTATCTGCGTTTTCGAGCTGGAAATTCTCATTATCAGTTCTCTGCATTGCCCTTTGGCTTATCCACTGCGCCCAGAGTATTCACAAAGGTTCTGGCTCCAGTGATAGCTTACTTCAGGCTACAAGGAATTCAAATCTATCCTTACTTGGACGACTGCCTGATTCTAGCTCAAGAAAAGGAAGATCTTCTACAGCATTTGGATTATGTCATAGCAGTGCTAAGATGCCTAGGGTATTCTGTGAACGAAATAAAGTCCAGTCTAGTACCCTCTCAAGACATGTGCTTTCTGGGTGTGAGACTGAATACAGCAGCCCAGATGGCCTTTTAACCCCGGACAAACAAAAGAATCTTTCCAGTTACTTCCATCAACTATCTCTTCAGTCCGGGCTGACTGCAAGGACAGTCCTTCAAGCCTTAGGGTTCATGGCATCTTGTATTCTGGTGCTTCCCAATGCCAAACTGCATATGAGGAAGCTGCAATGGTATCTCAAAAATGTATGGACACAGCACTGCCAGGATTTGGACACTGTCATTCAAATAATGCCTTGCATTCAAAAGGAATTTTTGTGGTGGGCTCAGGAATGTCACCTAAACAAGGGACTCTCTGTGACCCGGCCAGAGGCGAGTCAGATTCTAACGACAGATGCCTCAGACATTGCTTGGGGAGCTCATCTAAATGGAAAGTGGATACAAGACAAGTGGCCTGCCAGACTTCAGCATCTACATATCAACATGAAAGAGATGTTAGCAGTCCAGTTTGCATTAATGGCTTTCAAGGAGTTACTTCTTCCAGGGCAGGTGTTGATTCTAACAGACAACACAACTGTCATGTGGTACATCAGCAAACAAGGGGGAACGCATTCTTACCCATTGTGCAGGCAAGCAATGATTTTATGGGAGACTGCGCTCAGCTTGCAACTAACTCTTCAGGCAAGGTTTCTGCCGGGAGCACAGAACTCCTTAGCAGATGTGTTAAGCAGACAAATCATGGATCCCCACGAGTGGAAACTGGATCTTCATGTATTTCAAACATTGACAGTGTCATGGGGAACTCCAGACATAGATCTGTTCGCTTCTCCACTAAACCACCAGCTGCCAAAGTTTTGCACAAAGAGGTTTCATCACACAGCTTGGAAAGTGGATGCTCTTTCTTTCAGTTGGAAAAATCTTCATGTGTATGCTTTTCCACCTCTGCCTCTTCTCCCAAAGGTACTTCTAAAGGTCAGACAAGACAAGCCAAGGATGATTTTAATAGCTCCAGATTGGCCTCGGCAGCACTGGTACCCATTACTGAGGAGTCTGGTAAGGAAGCCTCCATGGCCTTTACCCTTGATTCCACATCTGTTGTCTCAGAGGGACGGTCACCTGCTCAATGTCAAGCTCCACTCTCTTCATCTAACAGCCTGGCATATTCTGTTTTGAAAGACAGCAGGTCTCAACTTCCTCAACAAGTTTTAAATGTGATTATGGAAGCCAGAAGACCTAGTACAAGGAAAGTGTACGCAGAAAAATGGAAGAGATTTTTATTTTGGAGTGCAGCAAACAATTTGGAGATTTCTGAGCCTAATTTGAGTGTGGCTCTTCAATATCTTACTGAGTTATTGGACAAAGGTTTGTCTTTCTCTTCCATTAAGATTCATGCTGCAGCAATTTCAGCTCACTATGATTGTGACCCACCATTGTTTTCGCATCCTTTGTTCAAGCAATTTCTTAGAGGGGCAAAGAATATAAGACCCCAATGAGCTCCTACTCCTGCTTGGGATCTCAATTTTGTGTTGGAGAAACTTACTCTACAACCTTTTGAGCCTGCGGCTACTGCTGACTTGAAATACTTGTCATGGAAGACTGCTTTTTTGTTGGCCATTACTTCTGCTAGAAGGGTTTCTGAGTTGCAGGCCCTTATGGCGGTAGAGCCTTTTTTGATTTTTCATAAGGATAGGGTATCTTTACGTACTAATCCTTCCTTTATGCCTAAGGTGGTTTCTAGTGTGGCTTTAAACCAAACTATTCATTTGCCTACTTTTTTTGCAGATCCTCAAAATAAAGGGGAAAAGATTTTGCACACTTTAGATGTACACAGGCAGTTGCGTTATTATTTGAGCAGGACTAAGGATTTTAGGCAGTCTCAGCAGTTGTTTGTTTCTTTTGCTTTGGGTTCGCAGGCCAAGCCTGTGTCAAAACAAACTATTTCTAGGTGGATTGGGTTTTGCATTGCATTTTGTTATTCCCATCATGGCAAGGAGATTCCAGCTGGGATTAGGCCTCATTCCACTAGGGCTACTGCCACTTCAACAGCATTTCTAAGGGGGGTGGCAACTAAGGATATTTTGGAGGCAGCTACTTGGAGTTCAGTGCATACTTTCTCTAAGCATTATCACCTTCCTCTCTACTCTAAGTCTAGGGCTGGTTTTGCCACAGCTATTTTGCAAGGCATGTTTTCAGTTCCTGCTTCCTTATGATTTGCCAGCCTCCCTTACCTCTGCTTTGGGATTCTACCCAATAGTTAGGACTGCAGCAATGTGGAATGAAGAACATAGTACAGTTTTGTACCTACCATAAATGTAGATGTTCGAGGATCCACATTGCTGCAGTCCAATTTACCCTCCCTCCTACCCCTCTGTGTTTAGGGGTGGTTGTGTAGGTGAGGTTATATTCTGGTACTTTTGTATATATTGTACATATTTTTGGTGCAGGTATGTTTGGAGTTTTTGGTTTTGGCCTTATCTTTTCAGGGTCTTCTGACATCTGGGGCAAGAAAAGACTGAGGATATGACGTCGGTCATGCGCATTAGTACCCTGACGTACTGACGTCAGTCTAATGCGCCCTGACCGACGTCAGCCATATACTTTGGTATTCGGGCCGACTGGACAGCGGACTACCCAATAGTTAGGACTGCAGCAATGTGGATCCTCGAACATCTACATTTATGGTAGGTACAAAACTGTACTTTCCTCGGAGGGGCCAAAACTTAAAACCACCCAGGAGAGGCCTATCTTCAGCCTGGGACCTCTACAGATTAACACCATAGTGATATGGTACATAAACATGGAGGGGGGAATCTAACTTCCTTTGCAGATTAGCCATAGTAGCCTGGGATGTAGCAACTTGGAACATTCTGACCCTCCAGGCTTCTTGCTTTCTGTCAGAGCAGGATGTTGCAGACGGGCTTAGCCAGTTTCAAACAAATGGAAATTGAACCCAGGGGTCTTCCTAGAATTGATCCTTCTGAGGGAAACAACTTAAGTAGGTGTGTATTTCCATTAATTACACACCGCTAAAGATTCTACTCCAGGATTCCTTGCAAGCTAGTCTGGAAGACAGATGATTTATAATTCCCTTGGAGAGGAATGCTCCTGTATCCATTCCCGTTATTGTCTGTGGTCATTCTATAATTTCAGATGGACTTGCCAAGGATAATTGTAATAACCCTTTTTTTGGCCCAGACTGCAGTGGTTCTCCCTTTTGAAAATGACCAATGGCAATTATTGCAAGCTTCTTCATAGATTGGACTTAACACAAAGACTTGGGTTGTTTGATACACCCCAGCCTGAAACCTCTTCAGTTTATTGTCATGAAAGATAGAATTTTAATACCATTTTGGCACTTTTTTTTGTGAAGAAGTGCAAAGGATGTCTTAAGATAGTTGCTACTAAGAAGTTGTATATGAATAAATGGAAAAGTTTTTTTTAACTGGTGCCATACTAAGAACCAGAACCCTTTTAAAGCCCAGGTGCCTCTGTTCTAAATAGTTGTATGTGTTGGTATCCTCTGGCCTTTCTTATTTTAAATAGTTTCATTTTTCGTGCACTTGAGCTTATTTGATCTCCACTTTTTTACCTAGTTTTAAGCCATGCATTTTTTGAAAGGGGTTTTATGTATCTTTCACACAGAAAGCTGGTATCTTCTACTTTGGGATCTTTATTTTGTTTTGGAAAAAAATAACATTGAATTTGTACTAGCTTGTCAGGCTGTGAATTGAGATTCTTAATTTGGAAAACCTCTTCAAGAAAAGTGAGTTGCAAGCTCTTAATACTATGTTATTTTTTTATAAATATTTTAAACATAACTTTAAATATGTGACATAGGTGTATATAAGTAATAGAAGAAACATAAATTTTTTTTTTTATTTTCATGCGGTATTCATTTTTATAATTTTTGTTCACTCTAACACTATATAATTTGCTGATTTCCTGCCTCGTATTAAATTTCACTTCACCTGAATATTGTTCATCATATGTTGTTTTTCTTTCGGCTTTTCCTGGTTAAGGGTTGCCACAGCGGAACTCCGGTCCGCTAATGATTGGCAGTAGATTTTTACGATGCTGAGGTGCCAACCTGACGCCCAACCTTCGAAGGCACACCCATTCACGCTTGAACGCCACTAGACCGCGGGGAGGACATGCAGACTCCACACAGAAGGCACTCCAGCTGAGAATCGAAAGGGAGAACCTCTTGCTGTGAGGCGACAATACTGCCGCTGCACCACTGCGGCTGAATACTGTTCAACATATGTTGTTTGTCTTTCGGCTTTTTCCCGGTAAGGGGTCGCCACAGCGGAAACACTGAGGTGCCAGCTCGATGCCCAACCTTCAACGAAGGCATGCCCATTTACGTGCGCATGTCTTTCGAACTCTACCCAACTGCGGGGAGGACATGCAGACTCCACACACAAGGCACTCCCAAGCCACGCCGAGAATTGAACGGGAGAATCTCTTGCTGTGAGGTAACAAGGCTACCGCCGTACCACCGCGGCTGTATACTGTTCAACATTTATTACCAGAAATTCCATTTATATCTATGTAACTTGCTCCTTCCCTTTTCTAAAGATACCACTTCAGCTTATCTCCTCATCAATATTCAGTATTTTATTTGCAGTTGGTTCAGATTGTGATTTCCATTTCTATTTTTTCAGCCGGTGTCATTAAGTAAATGTAAGGCTTTACTATGGGCAATTCAGAGCCTATATCCCACCTTATAACTTCTTTTGTTACTTCCATTTGCTCTCCCAGCCTTTCTGACAAAGTAGTTTTTGCATAATTTTTAAAATCTACCAGTTTACTCCATTCCCAAAAATATTTTCCCAATTACTGCTCTTTCTCATCATATCTCCAGCATTTGCCATGTGCCCCGAACTCTACCTATGTAAACACATCCAAGGAAAAATTCTAAACCTTCTGCACTTTGTACTTGAGAGCTGCACAGATTTTGTCCAGTTGCTTCTTTGTAAAGTTTTTTTTTTTTTTTTAATTTTCTAATTGATTCTTATACTTGATATGCAGTATTTTATATGCCCACTAATTGCCCTTTTTCTGGAGCAACATTTGTTCTAGATTCAAATAAAAACTTTACTAGATGGACTTCCAAGATGGCTGCACCCTGGTAAACAAATTGATTTCACCTGTCCTATTTTGTGAAAACAGAATCTGAGAAAAAAAGTCCATTGAAAATTTTAGTTTGCACTAGCTGAATGTCAGCAAATTAGAAATTTGGCGAACCTGAGATAAAATCAACTTGAAAAGGAGAGAAATTTCTGGAAGCAATTCTGCAGCTTTTTAGTAAAAAGCGGATCTGATGTCCTCATTCTGATTTATGTACGTGTCATAGATCCAATCCTCAGGTCTAACTTGGCTGCCTTCTATAGACTTCTGCTTCCAGGCTCTAGCTCCTCCATCTACCCACAATCCTCTGTACCAAGCATAGCTTCCTCAGATCTCGTTTGCAGTGATTTGCATTAGACATGCTCTCCAGTGCTCGATCATCTAGTTAAGAGTTAACCATTTCCTTTTCAGACAAGTGTGACTTTCTTGCATAACTATTGCTTTTTTTTCTTTCTTTCCTCCTGCCCACAAAGTTTTCGCTGGTGTTAGGGCAACCCTATGTAGTATAGTTTATAGCTAGTGGTTAAGAGTTTGATCTGTTTTTGTAGTTATAATTGTTACGGTTGTTGTAGCTGTTGTGATAGTTATAGTTGTTGCTAGTTAGCAGCTTAAACAAAATATATAGTTTTTTTTTGTAGTTGTGGATAAATCTACAGGGTTTGAGATGTTCAGAGTGCGAACAAAAAATTCCCTACACTGATTCACATGAGAAATGTATTTATTGTCTTGGTGTGGCTCACATAGTCTGTGTATTTGTGGGGCATTCAACCGCAGAATGATCGCAGATAGGTGTAACAGATTAATACTAAAAGGGATTCTGTCTCCTTCCACTCTTCCTTCTCCAGGACTAACAACTCCAAACATGCTATTTCAGGTTCTGTTCCGGACCCTAAGAAGCACCCAGATAAACACCCCAGGGCTTCATTGGATTCTTCTCCAAGGCCAGGCTCTACTCCAGCACATCCAAAAGCCCTCTCTGATTCATATGCATCTACGCCAAAGAAGTTAACTTGTTTCGGATCCAAGTTCATCCACATCAGTTATTACCTCACTTCCTTTGGATCCTACTCATCCCTTGGATTCGAGGAGGTCTGTTCAGAAGGCACATTCTCCACTAACCTGTACTTTAAGTTCAGAGCACAGGACTTGGATTCCGAGAACTGGGAGCCGGTCACCGGAATTGTCCTGTAGCTTTGTCCAGATCTTCCAGAAACCTTTCAGAACATGATGTGAACAGGATGGTAAGGAAGATTATCAGGGCTCAGATCCAAATGAGCGTTTTTTTTCAGCTTCTTCACCTCTTTGATCCGTGAGCGTTCCAACCAATGTAGACTTTCTCTGATTCGACCCTCTGTTTTGGAGCCCCAGGACCCTGGCCATCTGAGAGAATCGATATTGGACTCTAGGACTTTCAATTCCTTTATTTCTGGCAGTTGCCTTTACCACCTCTGCTCCGAGATTTTTGGATCAGAGTTGGGTCTCTGATCTTGGACAACGAGGTTGAATCAGAGGGTAGAGGTTCAGCTCCAGTTTTTATCGGAGCAGTCTCTTCCCCTCGGTGCTTAGGCTCCTGACGGCAAGGTCCGATTCAGTCTGGGAGCCGTGAATCCAAGGCCTTTGTCATGTCTTCTTTAAGGGCTTTGGCCCCGATGGATTTGGGCATGGGTTCTCGGAGTCCCTTGGCTTTCCAGGTCATTGAAAAGGCTTTTTCTGCAGACAGAGACCTAATCTCTTTGGCTACTGTTCTGCCTTTTCACTCCTCATAGGATCTGGGAACTGGGCCTACCATTGTCCAGGATCAGCCCATCTTGAAGAATATCCAGGATCTTCCACCTGAGATGGCCCCCACCTCTTCCGATACTTCCCTTGAGCTTCCCACAGAGAAGGTGCCTCTGAAGAGGATATGGAAAAGGACGCACTTAGACTCCACCATGAAGTTTCTTACCAAAGATATGGACTTCGATGAGGGCGAAGGATCCTCAAAAATCACCACCAGAGGATGTCTCCTTTGCAGACATTTTGGAAATTCTGAAGTGAAGTGGTGGTTGGTTGTCGCAGGGTACTACTTCAGAGGAATCCATATTCCTGGAGGCCTTTTGTACCAGGCCTGTCTACATCTTGGGTGACCCCCCCCCCCCCTGGCAGACTCTCTCATACATTTGGTGGCATGTGCGCCTGGAAGGAGCCAGACAATGTAGAGCCCGTGCCAAAACCTAAACGACCTGACAAGATACTTTCACCACCTACAGATTGTTCCTTCTGGTACAGAGGTTTTCCAGTTGACGCTGTGGTAGTGGCAGCGGCCACTAAGAAGGCGCTAGTGGAACAGAGATCTACAATCCATCTTCCGAACAGGGATTCTAGAACAATGGACAGGTTCGGCAAGTGTGTCTATGCTTTGGCCACTTTCACATTGAAAGCTCTTGACTACTTGGCACATTTTACTCACCTGCAGGGAGACCTGGTCAAGGAGATCTCTGAATTGTTGGAGACCATGCCAGCAGAGGAATTTGTGAAAGTTTCTTTGAAGCTAGGCACTCTTTCTTCCCTTGCCAGGTTGTCCATGAGGCTCATCTCACTCAGCGAAGGATACCTCACAGGCAGATGACACTGGCATTGCTATATGCAGACATGCCTGGATGAGGCTTTGTCCCTTCATGGAGCCCTTTAAGGCATCTTTTGTCAATGCTCCCTTTGGTTCCATAAGTCTCAGTGGGCTATTCCTGACCAACACGGAGAGTTCCCCTCCAGAGACAGAGGGGGGGGTCTTTAATGGGAGACACCACTCCAGAGGCAGAGGAGGTCTGCAAAATCAGGATGTCAGGGTACCCTTTTCTGACAAGCCCTGTCAACGCTCCTGAAGTGTTGCCTGGCTTTTCTGCCCTGGAGGCGGTCAGGGGACGTTTTTCTGTGCACTCAAATGCCTGATCCCAATTAACAAAAAATGTTTGGGTGCAAACCATTATATCCAGAGGCTGTTACATTCCCTTTTCCCTTACACCCATAAGACCACAGAAGCCACTCTCTGACGTTCCACATAGAGGGAGTCAATAGATTTAGAAATTCAAAAGTTACTGCAAAAAGAGTCATCCAAGAGGTCACAGCCGAACAGAGAGGATCCCGAACTTACTCCTGCTTCTTTTTAGTGCCAAAGAAAACTGGGGACTTGAGGCCAGTTTTGAACGTCAGCAGACTGAATCTCTACATAAAGCTAAATTTCGGATGGTTATGGTACAGTCCATCCTTCTGTTAAGGAAGGACAGTTGGATGTGCTTTGTAGACTTAAAGGATGCGTACTATCCCATAAAAATAGACAGGCAAGTCCGAGTCATTTGCGCTTCAGGCTGGAAGCCAGTCACTACCAATTCAGAACCCTGCCCTTTGGACTCAACACAGCTCCCAGTGTGTGTATCAAATGCATGGCAGTGGTTGCAGCTCATGTCAGACTGCGGGGTTTTTGAGTGTTCCCATATCTAGTTGACTGGCTCCTAATTGCCCCAACCAGGTGTCAGCTATCCAGTGCCAGAAACTATCTTTACCAGATATCGGATCTCCTAGGCATCACCATAAATCAGGACAATTCACAGCCAGTACCAGCTCAATCTCTGGAGTTTATTGGGGCTCAGCTCAACACAGTTACCCAAATGGCATGGTTTCCCCTTCATTGAAGAGGCACCTTAAGGAACCAAATTCAAATGTTAATATTTCATCCTTCTCTTCCCGCCAGGTTTGTTCTTTGAGCTCTTGGATCTGTGGCGGCTGCTGTAACACTGGTACCTTTGGCAAGGTTCTGTATACATGTTCTCCAGTGGACCTTGGCTGTGCAAGTGGTCTGTACTTCACCAATCTCTGTCTGTTTCTATGAAGCTGACAAAGATTTGCAAAACCCACCTGGAATGGTGGATTCATTCTGAACTGTTAGTAGGCAGACATTTCATCCTTCACTTCCCCACAGCCACAGTGACCACAGACACTTCCCAGCTAGGGTTGGGTGGGCATCTCAAGGGGAAGATGGTCCAAGGTACGTGGACTTTTGTAGAGACCAGATTGCATATCAGTGTCCTAGAGATGAGAGCACTCCTACTTTCGTTTTAAGCCTTTCAGGACATTCTCCCCCTGGAGACTACTGCAGTCCACACAGACAGTATGTCAGTAGTCTGGTACATCAACAAACAAGAAGGAACCTTTTCTTACCGCCTTTGCAGAGAGGCCATGAGAGTTTGGGAATGGGCGATCTTTTCACACTGCTTTCTCATTGCAATTCGCATAAAGGGGTACTCCAACGTGCTGGCAGACAGACTTGGTAGGTCCATCCTGACACCCCACTAGTGGTCCCTCAACCAAATAGTAGCGAATCAGATTTTCCTTGCTGCAGTCTTTTTGCTTCCCCTCTCAAGTACAAGTGCAGCAAGTACTTCACGCTGATTGCCCCCACCCATGGAGTCTCCAGAGGAAGCTTTCGTCCATGATTGACTCTCTGATCTCCTTTATCCTTATCCTCTCCTCCCATTGATCCCAGAGATATCCTTCTATTCTCATGTTGCAGTATTCTCACTTGCAGAGATCCTCCTCCACAGACAACCTAAACATCTGGATCCTGTGCAAAAGCTTAAGCCTGGTTGCTGCCAAGTGCATGGGACGTCACACGTAGGGCCATAAACCTTGGGCCATAAACGTGACGTCTGCATGCACAGACAATACTTGTCTGTTGCAGTCGAACATTAGCTTGCTCACTTTGATCTGTGCTAAAGAAGACGTCTTCAGATAAGTACCCCATTGGAGATTTCTCTATTTTGCTTGTGCTTTGATTGCTGTTGCTCTCCTTTTGTAGCTAATTTCATCTAGAAAGAGGAACTGCAAGTGCGATTACCAGATTCCGCACAAGGATTCCCATGAGCTTTGTCTGTTTTGCTTAGGCCAGTCCCATGACCATACAACCTGTAGCATGTCAGTCCGTCCCAAAAACACTACACAGTCTAGCAGGCCTGAAACTCATCATGGAAAACCAATATCTTAAATGTTTAGCCCTAGGCATGGAATCCGAATTGGCCATCGTGGTGGAGCCGCTGAAAAAAGCCAAGATTTCAAGGCCTATTGCAGCTGCACCTCTGACGTCCCGCCAGCTACCGGTCTAGGGGTTGAGGGACGTCCGGGCGAACTGGTGACTTCAGCAGGTACCTTGATGGAAGCCACCCTAGAATCTTCAGTCAGCATGTCCACGGAGGTTACTCCACTGTCTGCTCCAGCCGATGTTGAGGGGGAATCAGACTTAAGCAGACAACCACTTACGGTGTCAGAAGAGGGATCCTCACCCACAGGCCTGATGCCTGATCCTAGGCCTTCTCCTTCACAAACAATTGCAAAGGCAGCAACTCTAAAGAGGAAGCAAAAACAAAACATTTATCTTTCTCTCTATACTGCAGACCAGCCAGATTAGCAAACCTTTGTACAGTCCTTGCTTCAAGCCTTTATGGCCCTCAGGCCCACAGCTTCACTTGCTCCAGCCTTGCCTACTCTCAGCCCTAGGCCAGCTTCAGCTACCTCCATTCCCCCAGCTCACATTCAGGAGAAAGATTCCTCCTCTTCTGATGAATCCCTCACTTAAACCTCCCAGCTAGCTTCCCCTCTAGAGTACTGCTTCCCTGATGAGGATCCCAAGAAGGAGACTCCCCACCTGAAGATATTACATTTGGGAAAACCATCTGTAAAATGGAGTACTTCAAGTGGAATGGCACTCAGATGACCGAGGTGCAGAAGAGGTACTTCGAACTCCTACAAATGGAATCTCCCTCTGCTACCCCCCCCCCCCCCCTCCAGTGATTCCAGCCTACCTGGATGCATTTGCTTCAGCTTCCAAGATTCCTGAATTACAGTCTCCAGCCCTCAAGAGACCTGACAGGTTTTACCAAGTCCCTGATGACCACAAGTACCTCATTAAGGCACCTATGGGAGACCCAGCTGTCATTGCAGTGGCTCCTGATAAACAATCCAGGCAAATGCCCTCCTCATCCCTTCTGCCATCCAACAAGGGCAAGTAAGGTCATGGACAGACTGAGAAAAAAAGATTTATACTTCTTCCATCCTTGCCTTTAGAGCCATAAACTGTCATACTCACATGGTCAGATAAGCCCTAGACTTGGTCTCAGAGGCAACTTCATTGCTTTCCTCTTTGCCTGATTCACCTACCAAACCACAAGTTGCATCCAAGCTCTCCTTAGCAGCACAAGTTGCCAGACATTCTATAAAATGCAGCTATGATGCTGCTGAGGCTTCAGCTAGATCTGCTGCCTGAGCCTCTGTACTGGGAAGATATTCCTGGCTCAGATTGCAACCACTCCCTGATGATTTTAAAAGCAAGATCCTGGATGCACCCCTTGACATTAAATTCCTGTTTGGCAAACAGTCCGTAGAGCTATTCAAAAGTCTCCAGAAAAAAGCAAGGAACTTCAGGACCTTAAACATTTCTTGGTTTAACCATTTCCAAAGTTCTATAGAAACTACCCTGCTAAACCCACATTTGTCTGGAGGGCCCCTGCCCCTTCCTCCTCTTCCTCAGAGCACAGGAAGGGGTCTAGGAAAGCTTCATCCCCCAGGACAGCCTCTTCACAACCCACTCCAAGGCAGCCCTTTCCAGGTTGATCCAACATTGCGTGACTACCTAAGTCACCTTTCCCTCTCCACCCGCTTCTCTTACTTTCTACCCATTTGGCAAGATGTCATCTCAGACCGCTAGGTCCTATCAATAGTGGAAAAAAAAATGACCTGGCAGGAAAAACCCTAACCACAAGGCATACCCTTCCCTCCCAAAAAACAACTTCACCTAATTCCCCAGGTCATCCACGATTTGCTTTCACAAGGGACCATACAAAGGGTTCCCATAGGCCAAGAAGGTCGGGGGTTCTACTCCAGGCTCTTCCTGGTACCAAAAAAGGATGACCCTTGTATGCCCATTCTGGACCTGTCCAGGTTAAATCCCTTCCTTGCAGGTGCTTTCCTTCCCACATGCTAGACCTTCAAACCCTTCTTCCACTACTGCCACCCAAGTGCGGTCAGGGCCGCTTTGGGCCTGAAGGAGGCATACCTCCATATCCCCATCTACCCACACTACAGGAGTTTTTTACGGTTTGCTGTGCCATCCTCTCACTTTTACCGCCTTGCCCTTTGGTTTATCTACTGCACCAAGGGTCTTGTCTTGCCCCAGCAGTAGCCTACTGCTGAACAAAAGGCATACAAATTTACCCTTACCTGGATGACCTCATTTTAGCAGAAGAGGCAAGCACTCTCAGGACTCATTTAAAATTCACTATGTCCCTACTTCAGACTCCGATTTACTCTGTCTGACAAAGTCCTTCCTGCCTCACCCCAGCCCAAGACCAAACCATCTCTTAGGCTGCAGAATAAGGACAGACCTGATGAAGACCTTCCTTCCTCAAGACAAAGTCTACTCCCTAAACAGTTTCTTCAAGGAGCTACTTGTCAACCACATCTCTGCCAGGCAATTCCTCCATTTCCTAGGCCCTCATGCCAGCTACCCTGCCAATGCTGCCCCTAGCCAGGTTGCAAATGAAGTTCCAGTGGTATTTGAAAAATGTCTGGTCCAACACAATCACCCCTTGGAAATTCAGGTGCCCTTCCTACCCTGCCTAAAGACAGAGTTGAGGTGGTGGATCCAGCAAATAAACCAGAATCCAGGCCTTCCTTTGCAAACCACCAAGCCTGTGCAATTTATGCGCACACATGCCTCTGACCTAGGGTGGGGGGGCCACTGTGAACAGCCTCAGAGTACAGGCTCAATGGGAGCCCTCCCTCCAAAGAAAGAATATCAGTGTGAGGGGAATGACTGCTCTCCTTCTAGCCCTAAAGAACTTCCTTCCTCTAATACAGGCAGGACCTTTCCAAATCCTCACAGACAACACAACTGTGATGTACATCAACAAATGGGGGGAGGGGGGCAGATCCTACTTTCTGTGCAGGCTTGCAATTCAGGCATGGGAGTTGGCCACCCAGTACAATGTCACACTGCAGACGGTCTGCATTCCATCTCAAGACAGCCATCAAGTAGATGCCCTCAGCAGATCCTTTTCTCAACATCGCAAGTGGATGTTATACAGAGATGTGATCTGAAGTAGTTGACTTTATTTGGTCTTCAACCTGTGGGTCTGTGAATCCAAATCGGATCCGACATGACTGCATAACTAGCATTTGATCCAAGCCCCTCCCCTTACCCATAATGCCCCATGTCTCCTTCCTCCCTTCAGATCTCATTTGCTGCTGATTTATTTGGTAAGTGAGTAGTTTTTGGGTCACTTTTTTCCTATCTTTCCGTGCTATTTTTCTTCTATCCTACCTTCCCTACCCGCATTTGGCGTCGGGTAAAGAACAAAAAAAAGTTGTTTCCCTTCATTGGCCCCAGTTCTTCTTTCTGACGTGTGTACGTGTGTGTGTGTACGTGTGTGTGTATGTGTGTGTGTACACGTGTGTGTGTGTACACGTGTGTGTGTGTACACGTGTGTGTGTACACGTGTGTATACTTGTGTGTGTGTGTACACGTGTGTGTGTACATGTGTGTGTGTGTACACGTGTGTGTGTGTACACGTGTGTGTGTGTACACGTGTGTGTGTACACGTGTGTGTACATGTGTGTGTGTACACGTGTGTGTGTCTGTACATGTGTGTGTGTGTGTACACGTGCTTGCGTATACGTGTGTGTGTCTGTACACGTGTGTGTGTGTGTGTGTGTGTGTGTATACACGTGCTTGCGTACACGTAGTGCGTGTGCGTCTACGTCTGTGTCTGTGTCTAATTCTCTGTCTGTGTCTGTGTGTCTCTCTGTTTTCTGGTTGGGATTATGTCTGATGCCCCTAAACCAGGATTTAGAAAGTGCACAGTGTGTGGCCATAAGCTTTCCCAGCCGATGGCCACACTCTATGCGTAGTTTGCCTGGGTGCTTCTCATCTGCTTACCCCCTATCCAAATTGTGCAGGATTGAACCCACGGGCCCTTAAGGACAGGAGGGATAAGCTCATCCTCAAGGGATTGCTTTCCTTCTCGCGGATAGCAGCCCCTTCACCCCCCGGCTTCGGCTACTACTACTGCTTCTGCCTCTTCTCCTTCCCACACCTCTGGGACTCAAACTCCCGCCAAGAGGTCTGGGGAGGGAGAAAGACATCACAAAATGGACAGACCTAGGAAGTGGTTGCTGGACCGCTTGGCTCCGGCAGGGCCTCTACCTAAAACTAAGCCTCCCACCAGGCCCAGTACTTCCCAGCTCTATTCTCCCAGGTTCTCCCTGAGCCGGAGGTGTCCCGGTCTACTCTTAGGGCTTCCCCTCATCAGCACTCCTGGCTGGTGTCGGTGGCCACCTCGTCCTGGTTGACCCAGAGCCTTAGCAAGGCAGAAGTTCATCCACACCTAAATCCAGATGGGAGTCTTGCCTGACCCCTCTCCATCTGGAGCAGAGAGCTTGCAGACCTTCTTCACTCCAATAACTCCTTCTCTGATCCGAACTTCGGTGTTGGAGCCGTTGGATCAGAGGACTCTTGGGGTCAGGGGGTCTGCACCAATGGTACCTTGTACCTCAATGCCAGCCATTGCCTTGAGTGTGTCTGATCCGACTGGATCGGACCAGTGCTGTCAGAGCCGTAGCCTTGGTGTCTGATCGAGGGGGTGCTCTCAGCTCAGAGTTTTTCGGAGCGCAGTCTTTTCTTCGGCTCCGACTCCCACATTGGGTCCAAGGGGAATGGCTCCTATTGTCACTTCTCAGGACGTCGGCTCCCCATTGGCCTTTGATGTGGTAGAGAGGGTTCTCTCAAGTTCGTCGAGGCCCTAGACCATCTCGTCCTCGGACTTCGCCCAGACTCCTGCTGTTTTTGGTACGGCCCCAACCTTCCTGCCATGTCAGGGACAGCCTATGCGTGGTTTGCCTCAGGAAGCTCCCCTGTGAGAGTAGCAAGAGGTTTGCGAGTTCCCTCCAGAGTTTCCCACTAAGGAGGTTCCTCGCAAACGGACGTGCAAAAGGAGGCACCCGGTCTCCTCCCTGAAGTCCCTAACTGAAGACACCTACTTGGAGGAATGGGAAGATTCCCCCAATCACCCCTCAAGGATGTCTCCTTTGAAGACATCATGGAACATTTTCGCCAGACGAGGGGGTGATCCACCCAAAAAAATTACCTCAGATGAGCCAGTGATCCTCTGTATTTGGCACAGGCCCATCTACTTCCTGGGTGTCTTCTCCTGCGGATCTGCTTGTAGACCTGATAACATCTCAGGCATGGAGGGAACTGGATACCATGAAGCCCGTCCCCAAGCACCCTAAGGTCTTTAGCCCCCCACCAGACAGGACTTGTTGGAATAAGGGGTCCCTGGTGGATGCTGTGGTGGTGGCAGCTGCCACAAAGAAAGAACTGGTGCAGGAGAGCTCTACAGTCCTGACCGGGAGTCGAAGACTTTGAACTGTCTAGAGAAACAGGTGTACACTTCAGCGACCTTTACTGTAAGGGCGATGAACTATATGGCACATGTTATTCGACTGCAGCGAGACTTAGTCAAGGTGGTCGCTGAGTCACCCCTGGCTTCCATGTCGGTGGAAGGCAAGACTATGTTCTCCACTCCGATGGCCACTATCAAGGTGGTAGCAAACAAGTCCATGTGTCTTCTCTCCTATGCTATGGAGGGAGCCGCCAGGGTGGCCAGTTCTGGAGTTGCTATGAGGTGGCATGGTTGGCTCTGGCTTTACCAATTCTCGGAAACCTTCAAGGTGTCATTCGCAAATGATCATTCTTCCCTGTTTGGGAAGTCACTTCGTGAGACCTTGGTCCAGAGTGAGGAGGACGGGAAGAGACTGTCTGCCATTGAGATCCGATTCTCCCCACCTCAAAGATCCTTTTCTTGGAATCAGCGAGGGATCAAGATGATGTGGTTACTGAAGGCTTGGGCATTTTCCCAGGACACTCAGGACTCATCTTCCTCCAGAGTCAGAGGGGTTTATGATAGATGCCATCCTAGAGACAGAGGGGGGTCTGAGAAACTTTGAGTCTTGAGAATGTTCTCGGACAGACCAGCGCAGCAGCCATAAAGGGCTGACTGACTACTCTGCTCTGGAGGCAGTTGGGGGTAGTCTATCACTTCGCCCATCGGCATGGGAGGTCTGTAACAACAGATCATTTGGTGTTGCAAATTATATCCAATGTTTTTTCCATCCTGTTCACCTAACCACCTCTCCCACCGAATCCCCTCCCAGATATCCCACCCATGCAAATGGAGGAAGCAGCTTTGGAGATAAAAAAGCTACTAAGAAAGAGTCATCCAACCTGTCCCCCTGACCAATCTGATTCAGGCATTTATTCCAGGTTCTTTTTAGTGCCAAGAAAATGGGGGACCTAACACCCATTCTGGATCTATCCACCTTGAACCTGTGAGTAGCTAAGGTGCAATTCCGGATGGTCAGTGTCCAATCCCCCCTGCCCTACTTGCAGGCCAGAGATTGGATGTGCTTGATTGCCCTCCAGGACGTGTACTATCCTGTCAGGATGGACAGGAGTTTTCAGAGGTTTCTCCGCTTCCGGCTAGGGACCAGTCAGTTCAGAGCCCTCCCCTTTGGTCTCACCACAGCCCTCAGGGTGTTCACCAAAGTGATGGCAGTTATAGTGGCTCACGTGAGGCTTCAGGGCATTCAGGTCTTCCCTTACCTGGGCATTTGGCTGTTTGCTGCCCCCACCAAGCATCTGATTTGCCGAGCCAGGGATTATTTCCTCTTGTTAGCAAACAGACTGGGCATCACCATCAATCTCAGCAAGTCGTCACTGGCCCCTGTTCAGACCCTAGAATTCAGTGGGGCTCTGTTGGATACTATCCAAGTGAAAGTTTACCGCACTCCAGAGAAGGGTATACAATCTAAGGATACATGTCTTGTGTATTCTTCAGGCCCAGCTTGCCACTGCAGAGACTGTTCTGAGGGTGCTAGGGTTAATGACGGCAACAATTAATCTACTACCCCCTTGCACGACTACATGTGTGAATTCTTCAGTGGACGCTAGCAGCCCAATGGTCTCCGTTAGATCTACCACTATCCCATCCAGTCCATATCTCCCAGGTTTGCAGGGACTCTCTTCGGTGGGTTCTTTCCCCAGACCTTGTTAGGTGACGTCCCTTTCTTCTGTCCTTTCCCAAAACCACCGTGACCACGGACGCCTCCCAGCTAGGGTGGGGGGCATTGCTCGGGAAGGACAGTCCCAAGGCATGTGGTCTCTATCCAAGATGTTTGCGTATCAACGTCCTGGAGATGAGAGCAGTTCTTCTGGTGTTGCAGGCCCTTCATGCCCATCTTCCTCTAGGGAATATTGCGATTCAGACAGACATGTCAGTAGTCTGGTATATCAACAAACAAGGAGGAACCAAATCTTATCCCCTTTGTTGCAAAGCCATGAGAGTGTGGGAATGGGCGACCACCGGCCGTTTTCTGGTGGCAACGCACATCCTGGGATGGTCCAACATTCTAGCGGACAGACTCAGCAGAACTATCCTAACGCCTTCCGAGTGGTTTCTGAATCCTTCAGTAGTGGAGCAGATCTTCCTCAAGTGTGATTGGCCTTGCGATCTCTTCGCATAGTCTTCCAACGCAAAATGCAGTGAGATGTTCTTCGTGTTTCACTGTTGCAGTCATTACATTTGGGTTATCTGCTTGCAGTAGCCCTCAGTCGGCCTGATTAACAAAGTCTTGACTCCTGCGTCTGATGCTGTCCCTTCCATAACGTCAGGTCGTCAGGGGTATAAAACATGCAGCTGACGCCATTACATCAGTCTTTCTTGCCGTGTGGTGCCCGAAGCAGAAGCAGTTTGCAAGTGCCTGTTGGCCGACTCCTGAAATTTTCATTATAGAGTTTCAGAAATTAAGTCTTCAACTAAAGCTAAGTATCCCGTTGGGAAAAGTTTTTCTTGTTCTTTAGCGATGTCAGTAAAAGTTAATTGCATTACTTGTGGAAAGCAAATACCTCACAAAGTTTTTCATTCGTACTGTATTCCTTGCCTGGACCCTGACCATGATGTACCTTGCTGTCGGTTTTGTGCTTTATTTAATCAGCGCACTATCCATCGTCTGTATATTTTCGCCTCTAAAATATTTTGGTTCTCTGTTTAATTATCCAAAAATGTCATCTGTTAGCCATCCTACTACCGGGATTCCGAAAAAACACAAAGATAAAGAGAGACAGGCCGCCTAGGTCCAAAGCTGCTGACTACGCTTCTCCTAAGCCAGTCGCCAGTGCTCAGTGAGGCGCTTTTGCAGCCCCTGATAACCGCTACTTCTGATTCACAGGCCTCTACTGAGACCCATTTGGAGTCCGGTATGCCGCAAGATGCTTCAGCTGTGGAACCTGTGGATGTCTCTACCTTGGATGGGTCCGATGTTCATCGTGTTTCACTGTTGCAGTCATTACAGTTTGGTTATCCTGCTGGCAGGCTACCCGCAGTCGGCCCGAGTTCCAAAGTCTAGGTCCGGCGTCGATTGCTGTCGCCTCCTGCCTGACGTCAGTGCGCCAGGGGTATAAAAGATGCAGCCGACGCCATTTTCTTCAGTCTTTCTTGCCGCGCGGTGCCCGAAGCAAAAGCAGTTCGCAAGTACCGGTCGGCAGACTCCTGAGATATTCAAGTTTCAGATCTGAAGTCTTCATTAAAGCGAAGTACCCCGTTGGGGAAACTTTTTTCTTGCTCCAGACCGATGTCAGAAAAAGTTAATAATTGTATTTCTTGTGGGAAGCAAATACCTCATAAGGATTTTCATTCTTACTGTATTCCTTGCCTAGGCCCTGACCACGACATTGCTAGCTGTTCGTTTTGTGCTAGATTTAACCAACGCACTAAGTGTCGGTACAGTTTTGCATTTCATTACTTTGGCAGAAGATTCAATTATATAATGCCGTCTGAACAGCCGACTACCGGAGTTTATAAAAAGTGTAAAGAAAAGGACAGGCATCCGAGGTCCAAAACCGATGCCGAGGCTTCTGTTAGGCCTGTCGCAGGTTCGCTGGTTCTCAGTGAGGTGCTTTCGCAGCCCCTGACACCCGCTACCTCAGAGCCACAGGCCGCTTCTGACTCCCACGTGGAGCCGACTAGGCCACTGGAAACTCAAGGTATTGGACACTCGGAAACTATTCCCTCCGATGGATCCGGAGCCGCTGAGCAGGCTTCTGAGGGTGTTTTCAGGTCTGCACAGTTATATGTAAAGCCAACTTCAGCTTCAAAGGCAAAGACTAAAGCAGTTCTAAAGACAAAGAAACAAGTACATCATTCTCCTGGACAGGCCTCCATGCCTAAAAAACAGATGCTTAAAATGGCCGAAGACCAAATTACTTTGATCAGGGGTTCCCATCCCCCTTCTGATAAGAGGCCTAGGCAAGAGATAGAATATGAATCTTCAGATCAGGTTTCCATTTCCTCTGATTCTTCTTCTGAACAGGAATATTCCCTTCTTCCCTATGAGGATTCTGATGCTGAAGAATCTATCCCTTCAGCCTCTCCTCCTGAGGGTTATTCTTTTGGGGAGACCCTGCATACTATGAGGGAGCATTTCCACTGGGAGAGCCAAGATTACTCAGAATCCAAGAAAAAGCTCAGATACTTCCTTTTATTACCTCAGCACAGGCCCCTTGCTATTCCTCCTGTTTTAGACATTGTAGATGATGTATTTTCAGAGTCCGGTCTGTCTCCTGACTCTTTACCACCAGCTCCTGTTAAGCCAGACAGATACTACAGGGTTCCTGATTCACATAAATTTCTTTACAAAAACCGTGCTGCTGACCCAGAACCTATTTCTCAGGGTCCCAAGGGGGTCAAGGCATCCACTGCAAAAAACCCTGTCCCCTCTGATAGGGATTCAAGAGCCCTAGACAGATGGGTGAAAAAGATTTATACTTCTGCTACCTTGGCTGTAAGACTTTTAAATTGTCAGTTTCATATGCTTAAATATCAGCAATACCTTATGTCACTGCTTAAACAGAAAATGTTGACAAATTCAGAATGTACAGAAAACAAAGAAATGCAGGATTTATAGCATGCAGCTGAACAAGTGGGAAAACATACTTTGCAATGTGGTTTTGATTCTCTAGAGGCCTCGGCCGCAGTTACAGGTTCTGTCATTAGGAGGCATGCTTGGTTAAAAGAACAGAATCTGCCCGATCATGTTAAAGCAAAACTATTAGATGCTCCATTACAACATGATACCTTGTTTGGTGTTAAAGCAGAAGAAGTATTAAAGAAAATGGAGGACAAAACTAAATCTATGCAAACAGTGAAGGATTTCTTACAGGTACAGCCTCCCAGATTTAGCAGGAACTGGCCTACAAAGAATTGGTCCTTTCCAGTGTCAGACAGGCCACAAAGAGGCAGATAAAGACGCCCCAAAGGCAGATCACAGCCCCAAGGCTCATACAGGTCTAAACAATGAGGTGCTTCCTCCAAAAGCGGAGAGGAAAAATCACAGCCATACAGGAAACAGTCTCAATGACTTTCCCCTGCCAGCACCAAGCACTTATCTTCTGGCAGCTCCTTTGGGGGGGAAACTAGCACTTTTTTCACAAAATTGGCATATGATCACCCAGGACAAATGGGTCTTAAATATCGTATCTCAAAGCTACAGGTTCCACTTTCACACCCTGCCAAGGCCAAATGGTATGCCAGACCTGCCATGCAGTCAATGGGCAGAGGCACAAAAACAAGTTTCATCCCTCATGGACATGAGAGCTATTCAGCAGGTACCACAGCGAGAGCAGGGACAAGGATTTTACTCAGGGCTATTCATGGTTCCCAGAAAGAACAAAGCCTGGAGACCAATACTGGACCTGTCTGCCCTAAACACATTCCTAGATGTTCCAAAATTCAAAATGTTAACTCTGCAGCAGCTTCTGCCCATGCTGGGCAAGAAGGCTTGGCTTGTGACTTTAGACCTAAAAGAGACATTCCTGCATGTCCCAATCAGACAATCATGCAGAAGATACCTCAGATTTATAGCTTGCTCAATGCACTACCAATTCTCTGCACTGCCCTTTGGCTTATCTACTGCGTCCAGGGTCTTCACAAAATGCCTGGCACCAGTAATTGCATTTTGCAGACAGAGGAATACAAATATATCCTTACTTGGACGACTGCCGTATTCAAGCAGAGAACAAGGACATTATACTACAGCATCTGGCGTTTGTAAAAAGATTACTAACAGGTCTAGGGTACACAGTAAACGAAAAGAAATCAAAACTCTTACCCTCTCAAGAGATAATATTCCTGGGTGCAAGCTTAAATACAACTGCCCAGATGGCTTATCTCACGCCAGACAAACACAGACAACGGACTACTTATTTCAGAATGTTGGCAACAAAGACCCAGTTATCTGCAAGAAAAATTCTGCAGGCTTTGGGCTTCATGGCATCCTACATATTGCTAATTCCATATGCAAGACTGCATATGAGGAAACTTCATTGGTATCTAAAAAGTGTTTGGACTCAACATTGCCACAGGCTGGAAACAATAATTACCCTCATTCCCTGCCTGCAACAGGAGTTTCGATGGTGGGCAAAAGCCTGTCACCTCAACATGGGACAGCCATTCACCTTACCCACAGCCAGGCAGACATTGACAACAGATGCATCAGATTATGCCTGGGGGGCCCATATGGCAGGAAGATGTATTCAGGGTACATGGTCCGCAAGTCAAATGCATCTACATATCAATCAAAAAGAGAAGCTAGCTGTTCAGAATGTCCCGACAGCCTTCAAGGATCTACTTCATCCAGGACAACAACTGATAAAGATGGACAATACTACAGTCATGTGGTACATAAACAAGCAGGGGGGCACTCATTCCTACCCCCTCTGCAGACTAGCCATGAACTTGTGGGACACGGCACTGACTTACCAAGTACATCTGCAAGCACAATTCCTGCCAGGAAGGATAAATACTCTGACAGGCTATCTAAGCAGAAACCTAATGGATCCCCACGAGTGGAAATTGGATCCACAAGTCTTCAGCATGATAACAAGGAACTGGGGATGCCCGGACATAGACCTATTTGCCTCTCCTCACAACTGCCAACTACAGAGATTCTGCACAAGGACTTATCACAAGCAAGCATGGAAAGTGGATACTATATCTTTCAGCTGGAAAAACCTAACAGTATATGCCTTTCCCGCCTCTGCTCCCCAAGGTACTCCTTAAGGTCAGACAAGAAAAGCCAAAAATTATAATGATTGCCCCAGACTGGCCCCGCCAGCACTGGTACCCAATCCTAAAGAGCTTGCTCAATGCCCAGCTTGGACATTACCTCAAATTCCTCACTTACAGACCCAACAGGACAGTCAGATACTGCACAGCCATCTCGACCTTAAACCTGGCAGCATGGCAGATAATGTAGCCATTCAAGACACACCTCTCTCTAAAGCAGTGATGGATGTTATTTTGGAAGCCAGGAGGCCTAGCACCAGAAAATCATATGCAGAAAAATGGAAAAGATTCTGTGCTTGGAACCAGGCACAAGGTTTTGACACGACTGTTCCAAATATTCCTCAGATTTAGCAATACTTAACTGAGATGCTGGATAAAGGCCTTTCCTTTTCATCAATTAAAATTCATGCCTCTGCCATTTCAGCTCATTACAATACACAACCACCTATTTTTTCTCATCCATTACTAAGGCAGTACCTCAGAGGGGCAAAAAACATAAGACCTCCAAGGAGAGCACCAATACCTCCATGGGACCTCAACTATGTCTTGGAAAAACTCACACTGCCTCCATTTGAGCCAGCTTCTGCAGCCGATACAAAATTCTCATCCTGGAAAACAGCTCTGCTCCTAGCAATAACCTCTGCTAGACGAGTCTCAGAGTTACAGGCACTCATGGCTGTGGAACCTTTTATCATTTTCCATCCTGACAGGGTTTATCTAAGGACAAACCCTACATTTATGCCTAAGGTAGTGTCCAGTGTGGCCATTAACCAAACAATTCATTTGCCTACCTTTTACCCAAACCCACAGAAAAAGGGTGAGAGACTCCTGCATTCTTTGGACATTCACAGGCAGCTACGCTTCTACTTGGATAGAACCAAAACTTTCAGAAAGACTGAACAACTTCTAGTGGCATTTGCTTCAGGATCACAAGGAAAGCCCATCTCCAAACAGACTATTTCAAAGTGGATAGGCCACTGCATTCGTTTCTGCTATTCACAGCATGTCAAATCGGTGCCTAAGGACATTGGACCACATTCAACCAGAGCAGCAGCCACTTCAGCAGCCTTCCTCAGATGAGTACCAACCAAAGACATCTTAGAGGCTGCAACTTGGAGTTCAGTGCATACTTTTACAAAGCACTATCACTTAACTCTCTACTCCAAATCCAGGGCAGGCTTTGCCACTGCAGTTCTGCAGGGCCTGATAGCCTCTCCTAATCCTATTTAGCTCCAACCTCCCAACCTTAGCTTTGGGATTCAACCCAATTGTAATGACTGCAACAGTGAAACACGATGAACAGAGTACAATTGTGTACCTACCATAAATGTAGATGTTAGAGTGTATTCACTGTTGCAGTCCAAGTTACCCTCCCACCTTCCCCCTTTTCCTTGCTGAGACTTAACTGTGCTTCTGTGCTTCTGTATTCTGTACAACCTATGTGGTGTATTTGCTTGTAGATGAAGGAAAAGTTGTTTTTTGTGTATGCATGCTTATTGGCATAGTTTAGCCTACCATTTTAGGGGCACCTGACATCTGGGGCAAGAAAAACTGAAGAAAGTGGCGTCTGCTGCATCTTTTATACCCCTGGTGCACTGACGTCAGGGAGGCGGCGGACCTAGACTTTGGAACTTGGGCCGACTGCTGCTAGCCTGCCAGCAGAATAACCCAATTGTAATGACTGCAACAGTGAATACATTCGAACATCTACATTTGTGTATTTTGCCACTGTGCACGCACCGTCTTCTGAGGGTGTATTCAGGCCAAAGGACTTGCATATTAAACAGACGCCGCCTCCTTCATTTAGGCCTAAATCTCGAACCATGCCTAAGAAACAGATGCCCAGGCCACATGCTCAGGCCTCTATGCCTAAAAAACAAATAAGAATGGCTGAAGATCTTAGAACTTTCATCAGGGGAAGCCAACCTCCCCCTTCTAAGAGGCCTAGGACTGACGTTTTTTATGAATCTTCTGACCAGGATTCTGATTTTTCTGATGATCTGGATTTGTCCTTATCCACTTGTGAGGATTCTGATGCAGAGGACTGTATTCCCTCCGCTTCCCCTCCAGAGGATTTTTCTTTTGGTGAAACCTTACATACTCTAAGGGAGCATTTCCACTGGGTAAGCCAGGACTTTTCTGATTCAAAAAAAAGTTTAGGGATTTCTTACTCCTGTCTCAGCATAGGCCTTTAGCTGTACCTCCTGTACTAGACATTGTTGTTGATGCTTTTTTGGAATCTAGTTTTGCCCCTGATTCTTTGCCTCTTGTTCCCAGAAAACCTGACAGATATTACAGGGTTCCTGATTCACACAAGTTTCTTTTTAAAAATCCTATTGTGGATCCAGAGACTTATTTCACAGGGACCCAAGGGCATTAAGGCTTCTACTGCTAAAAATCCTACCCCTTCTGATAGAGACTCCAGGGTGCTGGATAGATGGGGTAAGAAAGTTTACACGTCTGCAACCTTGGCCATTAGGGCTTTAAACTGCCAGTTTCATATGTTAAAGTATCAACAACATGTTATTGGGTTGCTTAAAACAGAAAATGATGATTCCTGACTGTGCTGAAAATAAAGAATTACAGGATTTAATGCATTCTGCTGAACAGGTTGGTAAACATACTTTGCAGTGTGGATTTGATTCGTTAGAGGCCTCTTGCAGGGCTGCTGTTACTGGGTCTGTGCTCAGAAGGCATGCTTAGCTTAAGGAGCAATCTTTGCCTGATCATGTTAAAGCTAAACTGTTGCTCCCTTAAATCAGGACCGCCTGTTTGGCAACAAAACTGAGGAAGTTCTTAAATAGATGGAAGATAAAGCTAAATCTATGCGAATTATTAATGATTTATTGCAAGTTCAGCCTTCTAGATTTACTAGACATTGGCCCTTTCCAGCCCCTTCCAAGTCTTCTCAAGCCAAACCCAGACAGCAGTAACCCCAGATTTCAGTCCCAGGGGACACAAGACTAAACAGTGGGGGATTTCCACACCCAAATCTGGAAGTAGTAAGACTCCCCCCTATGGAAAACTGTCTCAATGACTTGCTTTTAAAACTTCCATGCACTTCCCAACTGAATGCTCCTTTAGGCGGAAAGATTGGTCTGCAGGCCAAAAGCTGGGAACTCATTACCCAGGGCAAATGGGTTTTAAATATAGTGTCCCAAGGATACAGATTTCACTTCCACACATTACCAACACCAAGCGGGTGGCCAGATCTACCCCCAAATCAGTGGGCAGAGGCCCAAAATCACATTCTCTCTCTCAAGCATGGGGGCTATTCAGTTGGTACCAGAAGAGGAAAAGGGACAAGGTTTTCTATTAGAGACTTTTCCTGGTACCCAGAAAAGGCAGTACATGGCATTCTATCCTGGACCTTTCTACTCTAAACACCTTTCTGGTGATTCCAAAATTCAAAATGCTGACTCTTCACTAGCTGCTTCCTATGCTAGGCAAAGATGCATGGTTGGCAACACTAGACTTAAAAGAAGCATACCTGCACATCCCTGTCAAGGAGTCTTGCAGAAGATACCTATGCTTCAAAGCAGGCTATGTGCACTATCAGTTCTCTGCACTGCCCTTTGGTCTATCTACTGCGCCTAGGGTATTCACAAAGTGCCTAGCTCCAGTCATTGCATTTTGCAGGTAAAGAAATATTCAAATATACCCATACCTGGACGATTGTCTAATTCAGGCAGAAAGCCAGGACATACTTTTAAATCTGGCCTTTGTTCAGAGGGTGCTGACTTGTCTGGGCACATCATAAATGAAAAGAAATCACACCTGGTACCCAGTCAACAAATTATATTCCTGGGAGCAAGCTTGAATACAACTTCCCAGATGGCTTTCCTTACGCCAGAGAAACGGATTCATTTGACAGCCTACTTCAAACAAGTGGCCACAAAAACCCAGCTATCTGCAAGGCAAATACTGCAAGCTTTGGGGTTCATGGCCTCCTGCATTCTTCTAATTCCATATGCAAGGCTGCATATGAGGAAACTGCAATGGTATCTCAAAAGCCTATGGTGTCAACATTCACAGGATCTAGAAGCAATGATTTCTATCATACCTTGCCTACGCCTAGAGTTCCTTTGGTGTGCAGAGGCCTGCCACCAAAACAGGGGACTACCATTCACACTACCCCTTGCCGCCCAAACCTTAACAACAGATGCATCAGACTATGCATGGGGGGCTCACCTGGCAGGGAAGTGCATTCAGGGCAAATGGAACCCAAGTCAAATGCATCTGCACATAAATCAAAAGAAAGTGTTAGCTGTACAGAATGCTCTGACAGCCTTCAAGGACCACATTCTTCCAGGACAACTAATGGTAAAGACTGAACACCACTGTCATGTGGTACATAAACAAGCAGGGGGTACACATTTTTACTCCCTCTGCAGACCAGCCATGGCATTGTGAAATGCAGCCTTGAGCTACCAAGTGAATCTACAAGCTCAATTCCTGCCAGGAAAACTAAATACACTGGCAGATGGACTAAGCAGAAACCTCATGGACCCACACGAGTGGAAACTGGAACCAAGGATTTTCAGCATGTTGACAAGCAAGTGGGGGAGCCCAGATATAGACCTCTTTGCCTCCCCCCAGAACTATCAGTTGGATATATTTTGCACAAGGATTCCCCACAAGCTATCTTGGAAAGTGGATTCTCTGCTGGAAAAACTGCCTTTCCTCCTCTGCCTCTGCTCTCCAAGGTACTACAAAAAATCTAACAGGACAAGCCAAGGACGATTTTAATTGCACCAGACTGGCCACACCAACACTGGTACCCCCTCTTGCACAGTGTGTCACACTTGGCCCCACGGCACCTGCCTCAGACTCCTTCCCTGTTGTCTCAGCAGGAGAACCAGATTCTGCATCATCAGCTGCAAACCTTGAACCTAGCAGCTTGGCTAATTACCTAATCTCTCCTTTACCATCCCTCAGTAAATCAGTGATAGATATCATTTTAGAGGCAGGGAGGCCTAGTACTAGAAAATCTTATGCTGCAAAATGGAAGAGATTTTGTGCCTGGTATCAATCACAATGGATGAGCGCAGCAGTGCCCATTTTACCTCAGATTCTACAATACTTGACTGAGGTGCTTCATAAGGGCTTGTCCTTTTCCTCCATCAAAATTCATGCCTCAGCCATTTCAGCTCATTACAGTACAGATCCTTCCCTCTTCACTCACCCACTGCTCAAAGCAGTTCCTTAGAGGGACCAAAAATTTAAGGCTACCCAGGAGAGCTCCAACTCCAGCTTGGGCCCTTATTTTTGTCTTGAAGAAACTCTCTCTTCTTCCTTTTGAGCCAACTGCTACTGCAGATTTAAAATCCCTTTCCTGGAAAACAGCTTTTCTTTTAGCAATCACTTCTGCAAGAAGGGTATCTGAATTACAGGCCCTTATGGCAGTGGAGCCTTTCATCATCTTTCATGTGGACAGGATGTCCCTCAGAACCAATCCCTCCTTCATGCCCAAGGTGGTATCCAGTGTGGCTCTTAATCAGTCCATTCATTTGCCTACTTTCTTTCCTAACCCACAGAACAAAGGGGAACGGATACTGCACTCCTTAGATGTGCACAGACAACTTAGATTTTACCTGGACGGGACTAAACCTCAAAGGAAATCTGAACAACTGCTGGTGGCATTTGCTGCAGGGACAGAGGGGAAAGCTATTTCAAAGCAAACCATTTCAAAATGGCTAGGCCACTGCATTCATTTCTGCTCTAAGCACCTTGGAAAACCTATCCCACATTGCATCAGGCCCCATTCAACCAGGCCTGCATCTACCTCCACAGCCTTTCTTAGGGGCATTCCTACCAGGGACATCCTAGAAGCTGCTACCTGGAGTTCTGTACATACTTTCACCAAGCATTATCATTTGCCATTTTTCTCTAAATCCAGAGCCGGCTTTGCCACTGCAGTCTTGCAGGGTCTTATAGCTGGTCCTAATTCTATTTAAATTCCTCCTCCTAACCTTAGGTTTGGGAATCTACCCAAATGTAATGACTGCAACAGTGAAACATGAAGAACATATTACAGTTTTTGTACACTTACCATAAATGAAGATATTCAAGTGTATTCACTGTTGCAGTCCTGGTTACTCTCCCTCCAGCCCCCTATCTTCTTTTGGCTATACCTCTCCTCTTCCTTACTATGCTCAAAAAGCTTTTTGGTGTATTAGCTTTTTTGTTGGAGGTATGTCCTTGTAATTATAGATTTAATTGCTTCCCATTAGGGGGGCGCCTGACATCTGGGGCAAGAAAAACTGATGTAATTGCGTTGGCTGTATGTTTTATATCCCTGACAACCTGACGTCATAGAAGAAGGGATAGCAACTGACTCAGGACCCAAGCCTTTGTTAATCAGGCCGACTGAGGGCTACTGCAAGCAGATAACCAAAATGTAATGACTGCAACAGTGAATACACTCGAACATCTACAGTTATGGTAAGTGTACACAACTGTACTTTCTTTGCTGTGAACTTCCCTCAAGGGGAAGCGCCCAGAGACGCACTGGTTCATGCTTGGCCTCTTAGTCTTCTTTATGCCTACCCCTCCGTTACCTCTCATTTTGAAGTTTCTTCAGAAAGCTCGCAGGCTGGGGAACAGTGATCCTCATTCCCCTATTTTGGCCTTGCTACGTCTGGTATTCCCTCCCTTTGGTCTCGCCTAGTAGTTCCACCATAGGTCTTGCATCCGGTTCCGGATCTCATTTTGCATTCCTCAGGGATTACTCTCACAGACCTGAACAGTCTGAAACTCACCGCATGGCTGCTTCAGTTCCCCTGATTATTAGGACTCCCGGTTTATTTTGTCCTGTCAAAACCATTTTGGTGGCGTCTCACAAATCTTCCACCAGAAGGTTATGTCATAGCAAGTGGAAATGGTTCTCCATATGGGTCTCTCAGCGGGATTTGGATCCCTTTATGGCTCCTGTCTCCACAGTATTAGTGTTTTTGGCTGGGATCTTTTGGGAAGGTGCTAGTTCCTCCACTGTCAAAGTCCAGCTGGCTGCAGTTTCCAATTTGCACATGGGGAAAAATGTCATTAGCCTTTTCTAGACTTTGCAAGACCTTCCTTAAAGTTACCTATCTTTTAAGACCCCTGGTGAAGGATCCTACACCTCTATGGCACCTTACTTTTGTTCTTCAGGCTCTAGTCTCCCCTCCCTTTGAGCCCACAGCTTCAGTAGATTTGCAGTATCTGTCGTGGAAGACTGCCTTTTTGGTAGCCATTACGTCTGCCCAGGAGGGTGTTGGAACTTCAGGCATTATCCATCAAAGTTCCTTACATGATTTTTCATAAGGACAGGGTTTCCCTGTGCACTAATCCGTCCTTTCTTCCTAAGGTGGCTTCAGAAGCCAATGTTAATCAGACTATCAGTCTGTCTTTTTTCCTAATTTCCAGAACAAGGGAGAACATAAATTATATCCACTGGATGTACACAGGCAGTTGCGATTCTACTTACACAGGACGAAATCCTTTCGTAAATCTGATCAGTTGTTTGTTTCATACTCAAAACCCTTCTTAGGGAAGCCAATTTCTGAAGTGAAGATTGCTCGTTGGATTTACTAATGCATTATTCGAGCATATTCCATCTAAGGAATTTCACCTCAGGGTCAGGTAAAGGCACATTCCACCAGGTCTATGGACACTTTAGCGGCTTTTGTCCAAGGTGTTGGATGATATTTGTTCTGCAGCTACTTGGTCCTCATCTCCTACGTACATCTCACATTACAAATTGGACATTGTATCCAGGAACAGGGCATCCTTTGGCTCCGTGGTGCTCCAAAATATCCTTCCATGAGGGCCTCCCAGGTGTTAGTAGCTGTGGACTCTGTCCCACAGGTTGAAGACCAAATGAAGTCAACTACTGCAGATAAAGAAGTTATGTACTCACCATAACGTTCCATCTGAGTAGTTGTACTTCATTTGTCTTCAACCATCCCCCAACCTTGTCACAATTGTCCTGACCATGTGCATGGGAGATGCACATGTTGGGTCGGGTGTATTTATTTTGCTGAGCAGCAAACTCAGTCTGAAGGGAGGAAGGAGACATGGGGCATTATGAGCAAGGGGAGGAGCTTGGAGCTCCGATCAAATGCTAGTTATGCGGCCATGTTGAATCAGATTCGGATCCATAGGACCTGCAGGTTGAAGACAAGTGAAGTACAGCTAACTATTCAGATGGAGCGTTATGGTGAGTACATAACTTCTTTTTCTTAGACATTGTCCACCGATGGGGCGTACCACAGATAGACCCATTTGCCACCCCTCAGAACAGACTTCAGCCATTCTGCTCCAGAACCCCCTCCCCACTAGCATGGTGAGTGGATGCCTTTTCTGTTTCTTGGAAAGGGCTCTTCTTTTATGCCTTCCCTCCCGTCTTGCTCATTCAAAATGTCCTACTGAAAATACTGAACGACAAGCCAAAAATCTTGCTGGTAACCCCCCTTATTGGCCAAGTTATCGTTGGTTCTCTCTCATGTAAAGGGCAGTCACTACAAGCTGCCTCACAAGGTGGAACTCCTCACACAGCAGAAGGGATCCTTCATTCATCCACACCTGAAAACCCTCAATCTAACCCTGTGGGTGATAAACTCTTGATCCTTTTCAGACACCTTTATTCAGAGGGCATGCCATCTGTCCTGCAGGAGACCAGGAAACCTACAACCAGGAGAGCCTACATTTCAGAATGTAAAAGGTTCTCCAGTTGGTGTCTCCAAAGGCAACTAGTCCCCTTCAGATGTTCCTCTAGTCCTAGCCTGTGTGTGTGAGCTTCTAAAATCAGAACATCTGATGTTGTTAATCTTCATTCATTCCTTACTGATGGTTGTCTGTTCCGTCCTCGGAACCAAGTCGGCCTTATAACAAGATCATGCCAGGTAAAAAACTCTCGAGCTAAGCTTTTACCCATAGTGCCCCTCTCCCTGTTACCTCTGTTCTCGTTTGCCGCGTAGCTATAAAGCTGTGTCAAACCAGCTCTCAGCTAAGTACTTAGTTTTTCATCTTAAAAACTGTTTTCTAAGTATTTTTCCTTTTTTTTCAGTCTTGCACTATTTCCATATTCTATCGTTAGCTTACTCATTCTTTAACCCTCCTTTTTAAGCTACCTTCTCGGTAATACTTACGCACCATTGGTGGTACGGCCTTCCCCCTTATCCTCTGAGGTAAATTTCTGAATACCATTGTTTGTATTTCCTCCCCTTTCTTCTTTCTTTCTTCCAAAATTAAAAATAAAAAACTTTCCTCTATCTCTTTTTTACTGTTTGTTGTTAACTGTTATCTTGTGCACTGTGTCAGAGGAAAAAAGGAACTTCAGGTTTCACAGTACAACCAGGATGGTCGCACAATGCTAAATTCTGACTCGCATGTATCTTGTGTATATTGTTTGGGGGTTCCTCATCTTTCAATCATACCTCCTTGTACCATTTGCTAAGGGTTCAGCTCTTGAACCTTTAGAGAGAGAAAAAATAAGTTGATTTTGAAGGGCCTACTTAGCTTGCCTTTCTCAGAGGTTGTTTCTGCATCGGAGGGCTTGCCACCTCCTTGAAAAGAGCGCAAAAAGGAAACCGCATTTGGTTACTTTTTCACCCTCGGGTGATAGAAAACAGGAACCAATACAAAAAAATACTATAAAATTGACTGTCAGCTTCAGAGCTGAAACTGGCTTGTATGGCATCATCTTCGGTACAGTCTACAAAAATTGTGTCGTTGGAGCCTGTTACAGCACAGACAAGTGTCTACAGCACCAATCTTGCCTAAATTGCAAATCTCTACCTCGGGGCCATCTTTAAATATTCTGACTTCAACACCAATCATGACACCAAGCTTGCCTACAGTGTCTGTCCCATCGGTTCCAGTACCAGACACACCTTACATACAGGTCTCTAGTCTCGAGACCGTGGTGCCGATAGACAACTCTGCACAGACCCAATACTCCCCTACAATGGATCCTTTCTTGGGGCAACAGTTTAGACCTTTTTTAGAACAGCCTGACTTCCCATCGGGGATGTCAACAAGATAAACCAGGAGCCTCTTGGAATATCTTGTGGACCAGCTTCTGACGGCCAGAGGGATTGCTACACCCTCCAAGACTCACTCCCTATCTGGACTTGGGAGCCTATCTCCACAGACTCCCAACTTATTCTCCTCCTTTGACCTCCTTGCAGGCATCGAAGTTCCTGGGACAGACTCTCTTTACGGTTCCCACTCCGGTTCCACTGGTGGATCTCACCGTGATTCCTGAGCTGACCCTTTGGCCTTCGACTCGTTCGGAGCCGTGTCATCCTCAGGATTAGGACTGGACTGCAGGGTCTGGGGTGCCTGGCATGGCACCGTTTTTTTTCTACAGTTCCAGGAGTCCTGATGGTACCGAGTCCCCTTACAGCTCTTTCCTTGGGAGTGGGTTTGTCTGAGCGAGGTGTGACCCCGGTTCCGAGGTTGTCCTTCTCTGTTCCAGGCTCCCATCTCTCTTGAGGCGGACCTGCTTTCCAGGCGATGCAGGGGGGCCGTTGCCTCTGCAGGCAAATCACTGGCGTCGGAATACCAAATATGTCCTCCCTCTGAGCCTCAGCTGACACAGAGAACCGCATCAGGACATCGAGCACAGGACCCTCAGGATACCCTACCGCAGGGTGTTCCTTCTTGGGAGTCTTCATCAGAAACTCCTGCTGAAGAGGTACCACGTAAGTGGATGTGCAAGAGGAAGCACGTGGACTCCCCTGAGGAGTCCCTCACCGAGGACACGGACTATAATGAAGTGGAGCACGATCACCCCCTGATGTCTCCTTTGGAGACACCCTGGAAATCCTGAAACAGAGGGGTTGACTGGAAGTCCACCAACCCCTCCTCCGAGGAGTCTATTCCTGCAGGCTTTTCATGCTCCACCCTCTTCTTATTGGGTGACCCCCGCCTGCAGATGAGTTGGTTCAACTCATTGTGCAGTGAGCATGGAAGAGTCCTGATACTATTGAACCAATCCCACAGACACCAGACAAGATTTTATCCCCTCCCGAGCAACATCCACACTGGTCCAAGGGTCTTCCTGTAGGACGCTATGGTGGTCATGGCTGCCACTAGGAACGAGTTTGCCGAGGAAAGCTAGACTGTCCACCCCCCAAACAGGGAGTCTCGCGTGGTAGACAGGTTAGGGAAGTGAGTCTTTGGGTTATCAACCTTTGCTGTTAGGTCTTTGAACTATTTGGCACATTTCACTAGGCTTCAGAGCGACCTAGTCTCTGAACTCTCCAAAACCTTAGCAGGAGCAGTCTCTGACGAGGTAAGTGTCAAGAATGCCTTGTAGCTTGCTACCCTAGAATTCATATCCAGCTTCTCCATGCTTTTGATTTCCCACGCTACTGAAGGAGTGGCGGGTTCAGGTCTTGTCCTGAGACTTCATGCCTGGATGTGCCTCTGTGACTTTGCGGACCCTTTTAAGTCTTCCTTTCTTAATGCTCTAGTGGGAGCTTCTTCACTTTTCAGCCCAAAAGTAAAAGACACATTGCCCAGGTGTGAGAAGGATAGCAAGACCCTGTCTACTGTGGGCATACATTCTTCCACCCTTCAACGTCCCTACTCTAGGAACAAGAAATCTCAGGGTCCTTTCCATAATGCACATGGTGAATTTACTCCCCGAGGCAGAGGGGGGGTAACTCATCCGGATGGCATCCCTACAGAGGCAGTGGGGGGTCCGTGTAACCAGGGGTACAGAGATTCCTTCTATGGACAGCTGTATCAGCGCTCCTGAGGAGCATCCCGATTGCTTTTCTCTGGAAGCAGTTGGGGGACATTTTTCCCTGCACCTTTCTGCTTGGTGAACAATAACTATAGATTCTTGGGTGCAGAGTATCATAACCAGAGATTATCTCATCCCATTCAATCTTTACCCAGTGTCATCAAGATGAATTCTCGATGTTCCACACAGTCACAGGGAAATAGCAGCTCCAAAAATACAAAAGCTGCTTCAAAAAAGTGTCATCCAAATAATCCCACCAGACCAGATAGGATCTGGATTCTACTCAAGATTCTTTTTAGTGCCAAAAAAGACAGGGGACTGGAGACCAGTTCTGGATCTCAGCATCCTGAACACATTTGTCAAACAGGAAAAATTCTGGATGGTCACTGTTCATTCTAGCCTTCCGTTTTTGGAGAAAGATGAATGCGCTCAATAGATGTTCAGGTGGTGTATTACCACATAAGAATAGACAAGCACTCCAGAACATGCCTTCGATTCTGGCTAGGAGCTAATCACTTTTAATTCCGCGTGCTGCCCTTCTGACTATCTACAGCCCCCAGAGTGTTCACCAAGTGCATGGCAGTGGTAACAGCTCGCTTGAGACTTCAAGGATTCTGGGTGTTTTCGTATTTAGACAATTGGCCCCTCACTGCCCCCACCAAGTATTTATTGGAGAATAGCTCTAAACTACACACTCAAGCTAGTAGAATCCCTAGGGATCTCAATAAACTGGGGAAAGTGCAACTTGATTCCCTGTCAAACCTTGTAATTTATAGGGGCAATTTTCAATACACATGCTTGCCTAGTCTCTCTTCCGGACCACAGATTATACAGAATAAGATCCCAAATCCAGATAATACTCTCTCATAACCTAGTCTCAGCTCGGGCGGTTCTTCATTTCTTCGACTCCATGCCAGTGTCAATTACCATAGTGCCCTTACCAAGACTACACATGAGAATTCTCCAATAGCTCCTCCTGACACAGCAGCCGAGGGCCACAGTGACCATGGACACTTCCCTGATAGAGTGAGGGGGGGGGGCTTTACCAAGGGAAGATTGTTCAAGGCACCTGGTCAGACATAAAGGCCAATCTGCATATCAGTGTTCTAGAACTGAGGGCAGTGCTTCTAGTGTTGCAAACATTTCAATCCACCCTTCCATCAGGGACAATTACTATACAGTCCGACAACATGTCTGTAGTCTGGTACATCACCAAACAAGGAGGAACCAAGTCCTGTATGTTATGTTGAGAGGCCATGAGAATCTGGCAATGGGCGATAAGCTTCTGACCGCTTTCTGATAGCAACGCATATTCCCGGGATTTCAATCATGATTGCAGACTAGCTGAACAGATGTATCCTACTCATGAGTGGTCCCTCAATCCAGTCGTGGTGGCGAAGATTTTCAGCCACTGGGGTCAGCCCTGCTGCGATCTTTTCACCTTGCCACTAAACAAATGCAGACACTGCTTTGCCCTAATCCGCCCACAGGGGGAAACCCCCGAGGGACACTGATACACGATTGGCCTACGGTGCTTCTGTACGACTTCCCTCCTTTCTCCTTGATTCCCCTTTTTCTAAAGAAGGCCCTTCGTCTGAGAAGCGGGGTAATCCTCATTGCCCTTTACTGGCCACGACAAGTTTGGTTTCCCTCCTTTTGGCCTCACCTAGTATGCCAGCCCTGGATTCTGGATCCAACTCCGAAACTGATCTCACATCCGCAGTGGTTGACGCACCCCAACCTTCCCAATCTCAAGCTGACAGCTTTGTTTCTCCACTTTCGGTAATAGCCAGGCAGAGTAACTTTACCTCCCCTGTAGATAATATTCTTCTGGCTTCACACACACCATCCACCAGAAAAATCTATTTCAGCAAATGGAAGAGGTTCCTTATTTGGTCCCAACAAAGAAAACTGGATCCTTGCTCAGCTCCTGTTACTGTGGTTTTAGATTATCTGTCAGGTGGTCTACAGTCAGGACCAGTAGCCTCCACAATTCGAGTCCATTTGGCTGCAATCTCAGACTTTCACGATGGTTTCCAGGATTCATCCTTAATTTTCCACCTCTGCAAAACCTTTCTAAAAGGTGTCTCAAACATCAGACCACCTTTCAAAGAACCGATTGACCCTTCGAATTTAAGGCTAGTGCTTCAATCCCTGACACAACCACCTTTCAAGCCTCTGAATTCTTGTGATATGAAGTTTATGCCCTGGAATCACTGTTTTTAGTAGCCATAACTTCAGTTAGATGCATATCCGAGTTTCAGGCCTTTTGCATCAAAACATCCTTATATGATCTTTCATAGGGACACCGTATCACTCCGGACTAACCCCTCCTTCCTTCCAAAAATTCTCAAAATTGACAGTTAACAAGACGATTGACCTACCTGTCTTTTTTCCAAACTCTTCGAATAAAGGGGAATACTGCCTTCATTTGCGGGATGTACATAGACAATTACGTTTTTATCTGCACAGAACAAAACCAGTATGTAAATCAGACCAGTTGTTTGTGTCTTTCTCATGCCCAAAATTGGGGGACCCTATTTCTAAAGTGACCTTGTCTAAGTGGTTGAGAAACTGTATATCCTTCATCTACCAACATAATAAAATCTCTCTACCGAGTAAGGTCAAAGCACTCTCAACCAGATCAGTGGCAACTTCTGTGGCTTTTCATTCAAGGGCTTCAATGGGTGATAATTGTGTGGCTGCAACCTGATCTAGCCCCCCATACCTTTATTACTCATTACAAATTGGACCTGGTCTCCAGAGGAAGTGCATCCTTTGGTTCAATGGTGCTCAGGAACATTTTTCCATAACAGCCTCCCAGGACATAAAGTAGCTAGGGACTCTGGCTCATCAGTAAGGAATGAAGATTAACAACATCACATAAAGAAGTTATATTCTTACCGTAACGTTCATCTGTGGTGTTCATCTTATTTATTCATTACTTCCCACCCACCTTCCCCCTCCAGAGGCTCCTGGAGGATCAGATTGGGTCCTAATCTTGTTTTAGGGTTTCTGTTCAGAAAAAGCCTCTGCATATGATGATAATCTTCATTCATTCATTGCTGATGGGTGTCTGTTCCATCCTCGTAACTGAGTCGGCCTTGTAACAAGCCAGTGCCAGCCAAAAACCTCTCGAGCTAAGCTTTTACCCACAGTGCCCTTCTCCCTGTTACCTCAAATCTCGTTTGCCATGTTGCCGTAAAGCCATGCCAAGCCAGCTCTCAGCTAAGTAGTTAAATGTAAAATAAAATAAATAAATAAAATTGTTCTGATATTTTTTTTTTCCAAAACAGTGTAAGAAACTTCTCTGTGTGGAAGATTTTCAGTCCATATATTTCTAGTTAATCACTGTATATTAATCAGATCAGACAATAGTAGTAGAAGTAGTGAACGTAAACCCGTCAAGTCAAAAAGTAGTAATAGAAAATATATAATTCTACAGCATTACTAAGTATTCGAAAGTAATCCAAGCAAGGCAGGCCGTCTGTTTCCAGTTGAAAATCCTTTATTAAGTACACAGACAAGCGATCCAAGTAAAACAAAAATAGAGTAATAATTTCCTCACAAGCTTTCCAAATATATATATACTTTTTATCAGGCATGGGATTGGTTTATTGTGCTGTAAGACAAAGTGTTATTGGTACACATGTTAAATTCACATCCCTTACCCCATCAGTGTGACATTCGAGCTGGTCCTGCCCTACCTAGTAGCTGTCATAATAATATATAGCCCTAATGTACTTTAATGGTACATCTTATTTAACCAAATTATTAAGTAGATGATTAAGTCTGTGATTTTATCCAAGGCAATATACTACATGGCTGGAAATATATCAACCTTAGTTCATTTTGTGATCAAAAATTATATATAAATATATGCATATACATTTTGCATGTAAAAATCAGTTTCTATTTTCATAAACTATTGTTAACAAAGATCGCTTTCGTCCTTCTAGACTTCTTCAGGTCTGTGTACAAGAACCCTAAAAACCTATATAATTGTATAATTAGTTAGTATTGTTATTACCATCATTTTGAATAAAGTGGAAAAAAGAGAACCAGAAAAAAAAAAATAAAAATAAGACAAAATGTATGTATGATGATGGAAATTGCCACATTGTTTACATGACTAATTGTATTTTATTTTATTATTTTTTTGTACAAATTGGTTTTAAAATACCATTTTAAATCATTTGATATTTAAGTGTTTAAGTGTATATTTCGTTTCCATCATCATACATACATTTTGTCTTGTTTTTATTTTTTTTTTTTCTGGTTCTCTTTTTTTCCACTTTATTCAAAATGATGGTAATAACAATACTAACTAATTATTCAATTATGTAGGTTTTTAGGGTTCTTTTACACAGACCTGAAGAAGTCTAGAAGGACGAAAGCGATCTTTGTTAACAATAGGTTATGAAAATAGAAACTGATTTTTACATGCAAAATGTATATGCATATATTTATATATAATTTTTGATCACAAAATGAACTAAGGTTGATATATTTCCAGCCATGTAGTATATTGCCTTGGATAAAATCACAGACTTAATCATCTACTTAATAATTTGGTTAAATAAGATGTACCATTAAAGTACATTAGGGCTATATATTATTATGACAGCTACTAGGTAGGGCAGGACCAGCTCGAATGTCACACTGATGGGGGAAGGGATGTGAATTTAACATGTGTACCAATAACACTTTGTCTTACAGCGCAATAAACCACTCCCATGCCTGATAAAAAGTATATTTCGACTGGAAACAGACTGCCTGCCTTGCTTGGATTACTTTCGAATACTTAGTAATGCTGTAGAATTATATATTTTCTATTATTACTTTTTGACTTCTACTACTATTGTCTGATCTGATTAATATACAGTGATTAACTAGAAATATATGGACTGAAAATCTTCCACACAGAGAAGTTTCTTACACTGTTTTGTTTTTAGACCCACTACACTTTAGTGGGTTGTTTTGAGACTTCGGGGATACCACGGAGATTACTTGATATTTTTTTTCACCTATCATGTTATTTTACCCACTGTACTGTGTTACTATTGGTGTGTTTATTGTTGTTACTGTGTTTCATACCGTATTTTTTAGGTAGTCTTTAGTACCATCATTGGTATAGGCCCCTTCTCCTTACCCTTGAGGCAATCTCTTCCAATGCCATTGCTGGTATTTCCCTTTCCCCTTCTTTCTATATAAAAAAAAAAAAATCTTTGCTATAACTTTTACTGTATCTTGTGATCATTGTTAAGCTCTTTAGTACCATGTTGGAAAAGAAGGGAGCTTCTGGTTTCAAACAATGCGACCAGTGCGGCCTCAAATTGCTGAATTCAGACACCCATGTCTCTTGTGAGTACTGTCTGGGTGTTCCTCATCTGTCGCTTCAACCGCCTTGTTCTGTTTGTAAAGGGTTTAACTCCCGAACCCTTAATGAAAGGAAAAACAAACTAATTCTGAAGGGGCTCCTTAAAACACCCTTCTCAGAGGCTATCTCTGGGTCAGAGGGCTCATCCCCTCTCAGTAAAGAACACAGAACGAGACCACATTCAGATGTTCTTCGTGTTTCACTGTTGCAGTCCTTACATTAAGGTAATCTGCTGGCAGGTTGCCCTCAGTCGGCCTGATTAACAAAGTCTTGGGTCCTGCGTCAGTTGCTGTCCCTTCTTCCATGACGTCAGGTCATCAGGGGTATAAAACATGCAGCCTACGCCATTACCTCAGTCTTTCTTGCCGCATGGTGCCCGAAGCAGAATCAGTTCGCAAGTGCCAGTTGGCAGACTCCTGAATTTTTTGTTTTCGAGTTTCAGAACCGAAGTCTTCAACTAAAAAGCTAAGTACCCCATTGGGGAAACTTTTTCTTGATCCTTACCGATGTCAGTAAAAGTTAACAATTGCATTACTTGTGGGAAGCAAATACCTCATAAAGATTTTCATTTGTACTGTATTCCTTGCCTAGGCCCTGACCACAACGTGCCTTGCTGTCGGCTTTGTGCTAAATTTAATCAACGCACTATTAAACTTTGGTATATTTTTGCTTTTAAATATTTTGGCTCATGATTTAATTATCCAGAAATGTCGTCGGTTAGCAATCCGACTACCGGAATACCTAAAAACCGCAAAGAAAAAGACAGGCCGTCGAGGTCCAAAACTGACGACGCTTCTCCTAAGCCAGTCGCCAGTTCGCCGATACTCAGTGAGGCACTTGCGCAGCCCCTGATACCCGCTACTTCTGATTCGCAGGCCTCTACTGAGACCCATTCGGAGTCCGGTATGCCGTGAGATGCTTCAAATTATGGGACCCGTGGATGTCTCTACCTTAAATGGGTCCGGAGCTGCTGCGCAGGCACCAGCTTCTAAGGGTGTTTTCAGGCCTACAGATTTGTATATTGGACCAAAGCCATCTTCAAAACTAAGGCCAAAATCAAAATCTGTCTCTTAAAAAAAATAGACGCCTGGGCCACATGTACAGGCCCCTATGCCTAAAAAACAGATGATCAAAATGGCTGAAGATTTAATTACTCCAATCAGGGGTAGCCAACCCCCCCCCCCTTCTAAGAGGCCTAAGCAAGACATTGACTATGAATCTTCAGAACAGGATTCTATTTCTTCTGTCTCTTCTAATGAACAAGATTTGTCTATACAAACTTATGAGGACTCTGATGCAAAAGATTCTATTCCTTCTGCTTCTCCCCCTGAGGATTTTTCTTTTGGGGAAACTTTACTTATTTTAAGGGAACATTTCCACTGGGAAAGTCAGGATTTCTCTGAATCTAGAGAGAGACTTGGGGATTTTCTTCTTCTTCCTCAGCATAGGCCTTTGGCTATACCTCCTGATGTTCATCATGTTTCACTGCTGCAGTCATTACACTTGGGGTTATCTTGCCGTCATGCGGTCCCGCAGTCGGCCAGAGTTCCAAAGTCTTGGTCTGGCATCGGTTGCTGTCGCTTCTTCCCTGACGTCAGTGCGCCAGGGGTATATAAGATGTAGCCGACGCCATTTTCTCCAGTCTTTCTTGCCGCGCGGTGCCCGAAGCAAAAGCAGTTCGCAAGTGCCGGTCGTCCGACTCCTGATATTTTCAAATTCGACTTTCAGAACCAAAGTCTTTAATAAAGCTACGTACCCCGTTGGGGAAACTTTTTCTTGCCTCAGACCGAGGTCAGTAAAAGTTAATAATTGTATTTCTTGTGGGAAGCAAATACCTCATAAAGATTTTCACTCTTACTGTATCCCATGCCTAGGCCCAGACCACGACGTCACTAGTTGTCTGTTTTGTGCTAGATTTAACAAGCGCACTATTAAACGTCTGTTTGATTTTGCTCGCCATTATTTTGGCCGAAGGTTCAATTATATCATGCTGTCGGAACAACTGACGACCAGAATACACAAAAAATGCAAAGACAAAGATAAGGACAGGCATCAGAGGTCCAAAACTGACGATGAAGCCTCTTCTAGGCCAGTCGCCCTTTCGCCAGTTCTCAGTGAGGCGCATTCGCAGCCCCTGACACTCGATACCTCAGAACCATAGGCCGCCTCGGACTCCCACTTGGAGATTTCTGAGCCTCTGGAAACTCAAGGTATTGGGCCTGCGGAAATTAACCCCTCAGATGGGTCTGGAGCCGCTGATAGCCATCGGCTTCTGAGGGTGTTTTCAGACCTTCACAGCTTACCATCAAAACAACAATCAAGTCTAAAACTCCTTTAAAGACAAAGAAACAAGTACAGCATTCACCTGGACAGGCCTCCATGCTTAAAAAACAGATGCTGAAAATGTCCGAAGACCTAATTACTCTGATCAGGGGTTCCCATCCCCCTCCTGATAAAAGGCCTAGGCAGGATACAGACTATGATTCCTGCGACCAGGTTTCCATTTCTTCTGATTCCTCTTCAGACCAGGGACACTCTTTACCCCCCTATGAGGACTCTGATGTTGAAGAATCTATCTCTTCAGCCTCTCCTCCTGAGGATTACTCTTTTGGGGAAACTTTACATACCATGAGGGAGCATCTCCATTGGGAGAGCCAGGATTATTCAGAATCCAAGAAAAGGCTCAGAGAATTTCTGTTATTGCCTCAGCACAGGCCCCTTGCTATTCCGCCTGTGTTAGATATTGTGGATGATGTGTCCTCTGAATCCAATTTAACTCCTGATTCTTTGCCCCTAGCACCAGTCAAGCCAGATAGGTACTACAGAGTCCCTGACTCTCTCAAATTTCTTTATAAAAACCTTGCTGCTGACCCAGAAACTATTTCCCAGGGTCCCAAAGGGGTAAAGGCTTTCACTGCTAAAAATCCAGTTCCCTCTGACAGGGATTCAAGAGCATTAGATAGATGGGGGAAGAAAGTTTACACTGCAACTTTAGCAGTAAGGGCTTTAAATTGCCAGCTCCACATGCTTAAATACCAACAATATTTAATGTCTCTGTTAAAACGGAAAATGCTTACAAGCTCAGAAAGTCCTGACTACAAGGAGAATGCAGGATTTATTGCATGCAGCTGAACAAGTGGGAAAACATACTCTGCAATGTGATTTTGATTCATTAGTGGCTTCTTCTAGAGCCACAGTTACAGGATCTGTAATTCAAAGGCATGCTTGGTTAAAAGAACAAGATTTTATCTGATCATGTTAAGGCAAAATTATTGGATGCTCCTTTACAGCATGATATCTTGTTTGGTGTTAAGGCAGAAGAGGTATTAAAATGGAGGATAAGGCAAAATCTATGCAAACAGTGAAGGATTTCTTAAAGGTACAGCCACATCGATTTAGCAGAAATTGGCCTTCTAAAAATCGGTCCTTTCCAGTGTCAGACAGACCACAAAGAGGCAGATACAGACTCCCAAGAGGCAGATCTCAGCCACAAGGCTCTTACAGACCAAGACAGTGGGGTGCTTCTACCCCAAAAGGAGGAGAAGACAAGTCACAACCTTATAGGAAACGGTCCCAATGACTTCCCCCTCCACATGCTAAGCACTTACCTTTTGGCAGCTCCTTTAGGGGGAAAACTAGCTCTTTTTTCACAAAATTGGCATATAATCACCCAAGACAAATGGGTTCTGGACATTGTGTCTCAAGGTTACAGGTTCCACTTTCACACTGTACCAAGGTCAAAAGGAATGCCAGACCTGCCACAAAAGCAATGGGCAGAGGCGCGAAAGCAAATTACAGCCCTCATGGACATGAGAGCTATTCAAAAAGTGCCACAGCAAGGACAAGGATTTTACTCGAGACTTTTCTTGGTCCCCAGAAAGGACAAAGCCTGGAGACCCATACTGGACCTATCAACTCTAAATGCTTACCTGGATGTTCCGAAATTCAAAATGTTGACACTACAGCAACTTCTTCCCATGTTGGGCAAGAAGGCTTGGCTTGTTACTTTGGACCTCAGAGGCATACCTGCATGTCCCAATCAGACAAAATTGCAGACGATACCTCAGATTCATAGCTGACAATGCATTACCAATTCTCTGCACTGCCCTTTGGCTTATCTACTGTGCCCAGGGTCTTCACAAAATGCCTGGCACCAGTAATTGCATTTTGCAGAAAAAAAAGGAATTCAAATATATCTCTACTTGGACGACTGTCGTATTCAAGCAGAGAGCAAGGACATCCTTCTACAGCATCTGGCGTTTGTAAAAAGATTGCTCATTTGCCTAGGGTACACAGTAAACGAAAAGAAGTCAAAACTAGTGCCGTCACAAGAGATAATATTCCTGGGTGCCAGCTTAAATACAACGGCCCAGGTGGCTCATCTCACACCAGACAAACAAAGGCAACTGACTCAGTACTTTCAAATGATGGCAACAAAGACCCAACTCCCTGCAAGAAAAATTCTGCAGGCCTTTGGGTACATGGCATCCTGCATACTACTAATACCATATGCCAGACTGCATATGAGGAAATTACAATGGTACCTAAAAAGTGTTTGGACTCAACACTGTCACAGTTTGGAAACAGTAGTACCACTTATTCCCTGCCTACAACAGGAGTTTCGATGGTGGGCACAGGCATGTCACCACAACAAGGGGCAGCCTTTCACTTTACCCACAGCCAGGCAGACACTAACAACAGATGCTTCGGATTACGCCTGGGGAGCACACATGGCAGGAAAATGTATTCAGGGCAAGTGGGCCGCAGACCAAATGCATCTTCACATCAATCAAAAAGAGATGCTAGCTGTACAAAATGCCCCGACTGCTTTCAAGGACCTTCTGCATCCAGGACAACTATTACTAAAGACGGACAACACCACAGTTATGTGGTACATAAACAAACAAGGGGGCACTCATTCCTATCCCCTCTGCAGACAAGCCATGACTTTGTGGAACACAGCACTGACCTATCAAGTTCATCTGCAAGCACAATTCCTGCCAGGAAAGAAAAATACTCTGGCAGACGACTTAAGCAGAAACATCATGGATCCTCACGAGTGGAAATTAAATCCACAAGTATTCAGCATGATAACACTAAAATGGGGGTGCCCAGACATAGATCTTTTTGCTTCCCCTCTGAACTGCCAACTACAGAAATTCTGCACAAGGACTTACCACATACAAGCATGGAAAGTGGATGCTCTCTCGTTCAGCTGAAAAAACATAAAAGTTTGCCTTCCCACCACTGCCTCTACTTTCAAAGGTACTCCTAAAAGCCAGACAAGAAAGGCCAAAAATGATCCTGATTGCTCCAGACTGGCCACGCCAGCACTGGTACCCAATCTTAAAGAACTTGGCTCAAGGCCCAGCATGGATTTTACCTCAAATCCCCCATCTTCTGACTCAACAAAACAATCAGATCCTGCACAGCCAGCTCAAAACCTTAAACCTGGCTGCATGACAGATTACTTAGCCAAGCAACCAACACCTCTCTCTAAAGCTGTTATGGATGTCATTTTGGAGGCCAGGAGGCCCAACACCAGGAAATCCTATTCAGAAAAGTGGAAGAGATTATGCGCCTGGAATCAGGCTCAAAGCTTTGACCCTCTTGTTCCAAATATTCCTCAGATTCTACAATACTTAACTGAGATGCTGGACAAAGGCCTATCCTTTTCATCCATTAAGATCCACGCGTCTGCCATCTCAGCATATTACAACACGGATCCTCCTATTTTCTCTCATCCATTGCTAAAACAGTACCTCAGAGGGGCTAAAAACATAAGACCGCCCCGGAGAGCACCAACACCATTAAGATCCACGCAGCACTAAAAATTAAAAGCACTACACCCTCACTCCCCACTGGCCCTGGTTTTCAATTAAGGAATTCCCAATATTATTCTAGCATGTCCAAAGGTCAGTTGTCAATCTCCTCTCCGGTCCAGCTGGTGAATCTGGGAATCTTGAGGCAATGTTACAACTGCCTCATGTACACAGACAACCCTCTTCTCCTCCCAACAAATTCCAACACATGTGAGAGATGCAACCATATAGCCAAACTGGAGGCTAAGCTCTCTCAACTCAGTACTGGCATAACCAGTCAGGAGGAGAAGGAAACCATACTCACTACAATTCCAGTCTCACATAGACCTACCACGACAGCAAACCAAACACATAATCACACAAAAACATACTCGGAGGCTCTAAATAAAGATCTGCCAAAGCAGCAGAGACCTCCAAAGCAGACACCCAAGCAGCCGCTACCCCAAAACAAAACACGTGCAACACATATCTCACAAAGCCAGTGTGCCAAACAGTCACAGCCCTTAAGACTAAACAACACACCTGATACACTTGTAATAGGTGACTCTATCGTCAGGCACACTGACGTCTAAGCAACCAGGCTGAACAAGGACAGGGTCATGGTGAGCAGCCTGTCGGGTGCTAGGATCCGCCACATAACACAAGCACTCAGGTCACTCCAAGGCAAGTACAAATATGACTCAGTCATTGTCCATGCTGGTGTGAATGACCTGAGACGCACCTCCCTGGACTACATGAAAAGAGACATAAAGGAGCTCTCTGAGCATGTAGCCCAGGCCGGTATGACCCTGACCTTGAGTAGCATCTTACCCTCACCAAGAATGATGCCACAATATGAAGACAAGATGATCAATTTCAACAATTGGCTTAAGTACTGGTGTCATTCAAAGGGGATCCAATGCCTGTCAGCTTGGGATGATATGCTCGACAAGCCACGATGCTTCGCTAGGGACGGCTTGCACCTGTCACGCCTGGGCTTTGGATATTGGCAAAGGCTCTTGCTACCCCATAGTGCCTTTTTAGGCAAGGCTCAAAAGACAAACCCACCTCCATAGGTATCACAAGGGATAAGAAACTAAGAGTAATGCTACTCAACACCAGAAGTCTAAACCTGAAGATGCACGACTGAAACTCTCCTTAGCATGGAGAACATCGATATCTGTGCAGTAACAGAAACCTGGTTCAGGGCTCCAGAGCATCCCAGCACTACCAGGTTATACCTCATACCATGCTTTTCGCCCCAAAACTTGGACCGAGCGACAAAGGAGGGGAGTATCGATATTCATCAAAGATACCCACACCTCCAGGTTGGTGGCAAAGCACGAAGCATCAGAGACTATCAATGTGCAACTAACAGTGGGTAAAACTGCCTTCCAGTTTATAGCCTGCTACAGACCACCCTCCCAAACCCAGGAACCCCACTCGGCCTTCCTGAGAACACTGGAAAATATGAAGGTCTCTCCAAACACCATTATATTGGGCGACTTCAACTACCCAAACATAGACTGGGAGCATTACTCTAGCTCCAACACCCTAGCCCAAAGGTTCCTAGAATTTATAAACTCAAATGCTATGGAACAACTTGTTACCACTCCCACAAGAGGGGAAAACATACTGGACCTGATCATCACCAACATGGGGACTCTATGCTCCAGACCAGAAGTGTATCCCTCACTGGTAAGATCAGACCATAAACTAATCTCACTGGATATTCACATCCCGACCCCACCCCTGCCCAGAAAACCACAGTGAAAAACTTCTCTAAAGCAAATTTTACACTCCTCAAAACTGAGGTGGAATCCTTCAAAGCCCCGGCCTGTGGAAAATACAGCCCAGACCGCAGAATCCTTTATAAACGCATTCTATGAACACCTTCAGGAATGCATGGATCATGCGATCCCAAATAAAACCAAGACCCAATCCTCCAAAGGCAGACGTCCTGTCTGGTGGACCCCAGCCATAAACAAACTATACAATAGAAGGAGGAAGCTACTAAATGATAAAGCAAAATCCCAAAAGGGAAGGCATCACTGATCAGTATTAGCAAAAACTATGGGCACACATAAAATTGTCTAAGGCCAGCTTCGAGAGAAAAATTGCACAGGACACTAAGGATAATCACAAGGCTTTCTTTAGTTATGTTAGGAACCTGGGTGGTAATTCCCAGATATGCTCAGAATTAGTCCAAAATGACAAAAATACACGAACCCACAGACATTGCCAACATCCTAGCTGACAGGTTCAGCAAACCCCCAAAAGGGCAAATATCTATCCCAGCAGAGTGCTGCCCCTGACATCTCAGATGCTCAGGTAAGAGCCGCTCTCCAAAGCAAAAACACAACATCAATGGGACCAGATGGTGTCCCGGCTGCCCTACATGAACTCAAAGAAGAGCTAAACCCAAACATAAAACTACTGTTCAATCTCAGCCTTACTACAGGATATGTGCCCAAAGAGTGGCGTACAGCAACAGTGGTCCCTCTCCATAAAGGTGGTGCCTCAACGGATCCTGGAAACTATCGCCCCATAAGCCTGACTAGCTTGGTCTGCAAAGCTATGGAAAGGATCATCATGGACCTCATAAATAAAGATATTGGGGACCTACAAACACTGGATCCTACCCAGTTCGGCTTTGTTAAGGGCAGATCCTGACTCTTAAACCTGGTTGATTTCTTTGAAACAGTCACCAAGGCCATTGACGAGGGGAAGGTGGTCCACACAGCCTACCTGGACCTCGCAAAAGCCTTCGATACAATACCCCACTCGGGCATTATAGATAAGCTCACCAGCTTAAATATAAACCCCTATGTCACTAGATGGATTGCAAACTGGCTCAAGGACAGAACCCACATGGTTAGAATTGCTGGAGCCATGTCAGACTCCAAACCAGTTACAAGTGGTGTCCCACAAGGCTCAGTCCTGGGACCTCTCTTGTTCTGTATATATTTCTCAGAGGTACAGGCCAACACAGAAGGACTGTGGCTGACCAAGTTCGCAGATGACTGCAAACTGGATGCCATAATCGACTCTCCAGCCGACACAAGCATCCTTCAAAAGGGCCTCGTAGAAACAGACAACTGGTGCCAGTGCCATGGCCTCAAGCTAAATGCCAAAAAGTGTATAGTCATCCCCTTTGGCAAAAACAAAGTGCCCACAAATTACCACATAGGTGGAAATCCATTAAGTACAGAAGAAGTAATTAGGGACCTGGGGACCCAAGTTGATAGCAATCTCTCATTTGACAACCACGTGGCCAAAGTGGTTAGAAAAACATTTTATATAGCCGACCTAATCATGAAGGGATTCACATCTAGATCAGGGGAGGTCATCGTGCCTCTTTACTCATCCCTCATCAGGCCCATAATTGAGTACAATGCCCCTTTTGGGATGTACCTTACCAGACACCTGCAGCAACTGGAAAGACCCCAAAAGTACCTCACCAAGAGGATCAAAGGGCTCAAACAGATGCCATATGCTGCCCGGTTAAAGAAACTCCAGCTCTACTCAGTGGCATACCGCCTGTTCAGAGGCGATCTGTGCCTGACGTATAAAGCCATGTCCAACCCGGAATTGATGGACATGCTGCACCTCAGAAAATCCAAATCCCATCGAGCTACGCGCTCGAGAGACTTGAACCTCAGCACTGAAATAAATAGGACATGCTGGAGGGACAGATTCATAACCCAGAGGCTCCCTTCACTCTGGAATAAAATCCCAGTCCAGGTTAGGCAGAGTCCCTCATTGACTCTCTTCAAGAGGAATCTTGATGAGTGGATGGGAGATCATAGGTTTACCCCGGGTATCACTTCTGTGTCACTGTTAGATAGAGGCAAAGTATACTAACCTCGAAAAAGGGCATAGCAAAATAAATTTAAAATGGGTGGCGAAAGCCAAACACATTCTGGCTAGGCTTATAAATGCCCTAGGGCAGATAGCCTAGTATGAACCTATGAACCAACTTGGGACCTCAAATTTGTCTTGGAAAAACTAACACTACCTCCTTTTGAGCCAGTCAATTCAGCAGAATTAAAATGTGTCATGGAAAACTGCTCTGCTTCTGGCAAAAACCTCAGCACGAATAGTCTCAGAGTTACAGGCACTAATGGCAGTGGAACCTTGCATCATTTTTCATCAGGACAGGGTTTCTTTAAGAACAAACCCTACATTTATGCCAAAGGTGGTATCCATTGTGGCTCTTAACCAAACTATTCACTTGCCAACATTTTATCCAAATCCCCAGAATAAAGGGGAGAGACTTCTGCACTCATTGGATATACACAGGCAGTTACGCTTCTACTTGGACAAAACAAAAGCTTTCAGGAAAACTGAGCAATTGTTTGTAGCATATGCTGCAGGATCACAGAGAAAGGCTATTTCAAAGCAGACCATCTCAAAGTGGATAGGACACTGTATCCATTTCTGCTACACACAGCATGGAAGAACTGTGCCTAGCAACATTAGGCCACATTCCATCAGGGCAACAGCCACTTCAACTGCCTACCTTAGAGGAGTACCTACCAAGGATATTTTGGAAGCTGCAACTTGGAGTTCAGTGCATACCTTTATCAAACATTACCACCTTCCTCTTTACTCTAAATCCAGAGCTGGCTTTGCCACTGCAGTACTGCAGTGCCTCATAGCCACCCCGAATCCTTTATAGAACCAGCCACCCAACCTCAGCTTTGGGATTCAACCCAAGTGTAATGACTGCAGCAGTGAAACACGATGGACGTAGTACAGTTTTGTACCTACCATAAATGTAGATGTTCGAGTGTATTCACTGCTGCAGTCCAGGTTACCCTCCCTCCATCCCCACTTTCTTAGCTGGGACTTAACTATACCTTTCTACCTATACAACCTATGTGGTATATTTGCTTGTAACTGAAGATATTGTTTTTATTTTTTATTTATGTTTTATTAGCAATATGTATTGCTTACCTATTTGGGGGCACCTGACATCTGGGACAAGAAAAACTGAAGAAAATGGCATCGGCTGCATCTTGTATACCCCTGGCGCACTGACGTCATGGAAGAAGCGACAGCAACCGACGCCGGACCAAGACTTTGGTACTCTGGCCGACTGTGGGACTCCTGACGGCAGGATAACCCCAAGTGTAATGACTGCAGCAGTGAATACACTCAAACATCTACATTTATGGTAGGTACAAAACTGTACTTTTTAGACATTGTTGTTGATGTTTTCTCAGAATCTAGTATAGCTCCTGATTCTCTGCCTCTGGCTCCTTGTAAGCCAGACCGATACTACAGGGTTCCTGACTCCCACATATTCCTTTTCAAAAATCCTATTGCAGGTCCTGAAACCATTTCTCATGGTCCCAAGGGCATTAAGGCCTCTACTGCTAAAAATCCTACCCCTTCTGATAGAGATTCCAGGGTGCTGGATAGATGGGGTAAGAAGGTTTACACTTTTGCAACCTTGGCAATCAGGGCTTTAAACTGACAATTTCATATGCTTAAATATCAACAGCATATCCTGGGACTTCTTAAACAGAAAATGATGTTAATTTCTGACTGTTTGGAAAATAAAGATTTACAGGATTTATTGCATTCAGCTGAACAAGTTGGAAAACATACTTTGCAATGTGGCTTTGATTTCTTGGAGGCCTCTTGCAGGGCTGCTGTAACTGGGTCTGTGTTAAGAAGGCATGCTTGGCTCAAAGAGCAAACTTTGCCTGATCATGTTAAAGCAAAATTGTTGGATGCTCCTTTACAACAGGACTGTCTCTTTGGTAATAAGGCTGAAGAAGTTTTAAAAAAGATGGAAGATAAAGCTAAATCTATGCAAACTGTGAAAGATTTCTTACAAGTGCAGCCTCCAAGATTTAGTAGGCACTGGCCTACTAAGAACTGGTACTTTCCAGTTCCTTCGAGAGCCACTCAGGTCAAACCCAGACATTCCAAAGGCTCCAGGTTTCAGTCACAAGGGACTTTTAGAACAAAACAATGGGGTGCCGCCTCCTCCAAATCTGGAAACAACAAGGCACTTCCCTGTAGTAAGCAGTCTCAATGACTTCCCTTTACATTTACCAAGAACTTAACTTTTGGCTGCCCCTTTGCGGGGAAAACTGGCACTTCATGCAAGAAACTGGCAACTTATCTGTACTGGGCATTGTTGTTGATGCTTTTTCGGAATCTAGCATGGCCCCTGACTCTCTACCTCCTGCTCTCAGAAAACCTGATAGATATTACAGGGTTCCTGACTTACTCAAGTTCCTTTTCAAAAATTCTACTGCAGATCCTGAAACCGTTTCACAGGGACCCAAGGCCATTAAAGCTACTACTGCCAAAAATCCTACCCCCTCTGATAGAGACTCCAGGGCTCTAGATAGATGGGGTAAGAAGGTATACACTAATACAACTTTGGCCATTAAGGCCTTGAATTGCCAGTTTCATATGTAAGTATCAGCTGCATATTATTGGATTGCTTAAACAGAAAATTATGTTGTTTCCTGATTGCGCTGAAAGTAAGAATTTACAGGATGTGATGCATTCTGCTGAACAAATTGGTAAACATACATTGCAGTGTGATTTTGATTCACTAGAGGCATCTTGCAGGGCTGCGGTAACTGGGTCTGTACTTAGAAGGCATGCTTGGCTTAAGGAGCAATCCTTGCCTTAAATCAGGACCGCCTGTTTGGCAACAGGGCAGAAGTTCTTAAAAAGGTGGAGGAAAAAGCTAAATCTATGCAAACTGTTAGATTTTTTTTACAAGTACAATCTCCAAGATTTAGTAGGCATTGGCCTTCTAAGAATTGGTCCTTTCCTGACTCTTCCAGACCTTCTCAGTCCAAATCCAGATCCAGCAGAGCCCCCAGGCTTCAGTCCGAGGGGACGCACAGGACTAAGCAGTGGGGGGGTCTCCACTTCCAAGTCTGGGAGTAATAAAACTCCCCCCTATGGTAAACTGTCCCTATGACTTCTTTAATTTTTAAAACTTCCAAGCACTTCACGACTGACTGCCCCTTTGGGGGGGGGAGATTGAACTTCATGCAAAGAACTGGGGACTCATTACCCCGGACAAATGGGTGTTAAATATTGTGTTCCAAGGATACAGATTTCACTTCCACACGTTACCAACTCCAAGCGGTTGGCCGGATCTACCTCCAAATTAGTGGGCGAGGCCCAAAAGCTACTACTCTCTCTCTTAAGCTTAGGGGCTATTCAGGTGGTACTAGAAGAAGAAAAGGGACAAGGTTTCTACTCGAGATTTTTCCCGGTACCCAGAAAAGACAATTAATGACGTCCTGTCCTGGACCTGCCTAACACTTTTTTTGGTGATTCCAAAGTTCAAGATGCTGACTTTTCACTAGTTGCTTCCTATGCTAAACAAAGATGCCTGGTTGGCAACACTAAATTTAAAGGAAGCATACCTGCACATCCCAATCAGGGAATCTTGCAGAAGATACGTAAGCTTCAAAGCAGGCTACATGCACATCAGTTCTCTACACTGCCCTTTGGCTTATCTACTGTGCCCAGGGTATTCACAAAGTGCCTAGCTCCAGTCATTGCATTTTGCAGGCAAAGAAATATTCAAATATACCAATACCTGGACGATTGTCTAATTCAGGCAGAAAACCAGGACATACTTTTTAATCATCTGGCTTTTGTACACAACTTGTCTGGGGTACACCATAAACAAAAAGAAATCGCACTTGGTACCCTGTCAACAAATTATATTCCTGGGAGCGAGCTTAAATACAACTTCCCAGATGGTTTTCTTCATGCCAGAGAAACAAATTCACCTGACAACTTACTTCAAACAAGTGGCCACAAAACCCTATCTGCAAGGCAAATACTACAAGCCTTGGGGTTCATGGCCTCCTGTATTCTTCTAATTCCATATGCAAGACTGCATATGAGGAAACTACAATGGTATCAAAAAAGCCTATAGTGTCAACATTCTCAGGATCTAGAAGCAATGATTCCTATCATTCCTTGTCTACGCCTAGATTCCCTTTGGTGGGCAGAGGCCTGCCACCAAAACAAGGGACTACCACTCACACTAACCCCTGCCGCCCAAACAGATGCATCAGACTTTGCATGGGGGGGCGCACCTGGCAAGGAAGTGCATTCAGGGCAAATGGAACCCAATTCAGATGCACTTTCACATCAATCATAAAGAAATGTTAGTTGTACAGAATGCCCTGACAGCCTTCAAAGACCGCATTCTTTCAGGACAATTAATGGCAAAGATGGACAACACCACTGTTATGTGGTACCCAAACAAGCAGGGGGTACACATTCTTACCCCCGCTGCAGACTAGCCATGGCATTGTGGAACACAGCCTTGAGCTAACAAGTGCATCTACAAGCTCAATTCCTGCCAGGAAAACTAAATACACTGGCAGGCGGACTAAGCAGAAACCTCATGGATCCACACGAGTGGAAACTCGAACCAAGGATTTTCAACATGTTTACAAGCAAATGGGGGAGCCCAGATATAGACCTGTTTGCCTACCCCCAGAACTATCTATTGAAAAATTTTGCGCAAGGACTCCCCACAAACAAGCTTGGAAGGTGGATGCTCTGTCCTTCAGCTGGAATAACCTATCAGTACTAAAGATCAAACAAGGTAAACAAAGGATGATTTTGATTGCACCAGCCTGGCCACGCCAACACTGGTACCCCCTCCTGCGCAGTGGGCCACTCTTGGCCCCATGGCACCTGCCTCAGATTCCTTACCCTGCTGTCTCAGCAGGAGAACCAGATTCCGCACCCTCAGCTTCAAGCACTGAACCTAGCCGCCTGCCTAATTACCTAAGCTCTCCTTTATCATTCCTCAGTAAACCAGTGATGGATGTCATTTTAGAGTCAAGGGGGCCTAGTTCTAGAAAATCTTATGCTGAAAAATCTGTGCCTGGAACGAATCTCAAGGGATGAGAAGGGGGCCTAGTTCTAGAAAATCTTATGCTGAAAAATCTGTGCCTGGAACGAATCTCAAGGGATGAGCACAGCAGTGCCCAATTTACCTCAGATTTTGCAATACTTAACTGAGACTATTCACAAGGGCCTGTCTTTTTCATTAGTAAAAATTCACGCCTCAGCCATTTCAGCTCATTATAACACAGAGCCCTCCCCTCTTCTCTCATCCAGTGCTCAAGCAGATGTTCTTCATGTTTCACCGTTGCAGTAATTACATTTGGGTAATCTGCTGGCAGGTTGCCCTCAGTCGGCCTGATTAACAAAGTCTTGGGTCCTGCGTCGGTTGCTGTCCCTTCTTCCATGACGCCAGGGGTATAAAATGTGCAGCCGATGCCATTACATCAGTCTTTCTTGCCGTGCGGTGCCCGAAGCAGTTCGCAAATGCCGGTCGGCCGACTCCTGAAATTTTCGTACGAGTTTCAGAACAGAAGTCTTCAACTTAAAGCTAAATACTCCGTTGGGGAAACTTTTTCTTGCTCCTTACCGATGTCAGTAAAAGTTGATAATTGCATTACTTGTGGAAAGCAAATACCTCATAAAGATTTTCATTCGTACTGTATTCCTTGCAATAGGCCCTGACCACGAAGTACCTTGCTGTGGTTTTGTGCTTTATTTAATCAGTGCAATATCCGACGTCTGTACATTTTTGCCTCTAAATATTTCTGTTCTCTATTTAATTATCCAGAAATGTCATTGGTTAGCCATCAGACTGCCGGGATTCCGAAAAAATGCAAAGATAGACAGGCCGCCGAGGTCCAAAACTGCCGACACTTCTCCTAAGCCATTCGCCAGTTCGCCGATACTCAGTGAGGCGCTTTCACAGCCCCTGATACCCGCTACTTCTGATAAGCAGGCCTCTACTGAGACCCATTCGGAGTCCGGTATGCCGCGAGATGCTTCACCTATGGAACCCGCAGATGTCTCTACATTTGATGGGTCCGGAGCCACTGTGCAGGCACCGGCTTCTGAGGGTGTATTCAGGCCTACAGACTCGCATATTAAATCGACACCGCCTTCATTACTAAGGCCCAAATCTAGATCCATGTCTAAAAAACTGATGTCCAGGCCACATATTCAGGCCTCAATGCCTAAAAAACAAATGATAAAAATGGCTGAAGATCTAATTACTCTAATCAGGGGTAGTCAACCCCCGTAAGAGACCTAGGGCTGAGATTGATTATGAATCTTCTGATCATGATTCTGTTTCTTCTGACTCTTCTAATGACCTCGATTTGTCCATACGTACTTATGAGGATTCTGATGCCTTTGGCTATACCTCCTGTACTAGACATTGTTGATGTGTTCTCAGAATCCAGTTTGGCCCCTGATTCCCTGCCTCCGGCTCCTAGTAAACCTGACAGGTACTACAGGGTTCCTGGGTCCCACAAGTTCCTTTTTCAGAAATCCTGTTGCAGATCCAGAAACCATTTCTCAGGGGCCCAGGGGCATTAAGGCTTCTACTGCTAAAAATCCTACCCCTTCTGATAGAGACTCCAGGGCACTGGATAGATGGAGTAAAAAGGTTTATACTTCTGCAACCTTGGCAATCGGAGTTTTAAACTGCCAATTTCATATGTTAAAATATCAAGAGCATATTATTGGACTACTTAAACAGAAAATGATGTTGATTTCTGACTGTGTGGAAAATAAAGATTTACAGGATTTAATGCATTCTGCTGAACAAGTTGGAAAACATACTTTGCAATGTGGTTTTGATTCTTTAGAGGCCTCCTGCAGGACTGCTGTTACTGGGTCTGTGCTTAGAAGGCATGCTTGGCTTAAGGAGCAGTCTTTGCCTGATCATGTTAAAGCTAAATTGTTGGATGCTCCTTTAAATCAGGACCACCTGTTTGGCAATAAGGCTGAAGAAGTTCTAAAAAAGATGGAAGATAAAACTAAATCTATGCAAACTGTTAAAGATTTCTTACAAGTGCAACCTCCAAGATTTAGTAGGCACTGGCCTACTAAGAACTGGTCCTTTCCAGACCCTTCCAGATCCTCTCAAGCCAAACCCAGACACAGCAAAAACCCCAGGTTTTAGTCCTGGGGGACTCTCAGAACTTAGCAGTGGGGGGGGCCTCCACCTCCAAATCTGGAAATAATAAGACACCCCCCTATGGTAAACAGTCTCAATGACTTCCTTTTAAAATTACCAAGCACTTATCTTTTAACCACCCTTTTAGGGGGGGGGGGTTGCTCTTTATGCAAAAAACTGGGAACTCATAACCCAGGACAAACAGGTTTTAAATTGTCCCCCAGGGATGCAGATTTCATTTCCACATGTTGCTAACACCAAACAGGTGGCCAAACCTGCCCCCAAATCAGTGGGCAGAGGCTCAAAAACAAGTACTTTCCCTCTTAAGCATGGGGGCTATTCAACTGGTACCAGAAGAGGAAAAGGGCCAAGGTTTCTATTCCAGGCTTTTTCTGGTACCCAGAAAAGACAAATGATTCCGTTCAATCCTGGACCTGTCTACTCTAAACACCTTTCTGGAGATTCCAAAATTCAAGATGCTGACTCTTCACCAGTTGCTTCCTATGCTCGGCAAAGATGCCTGGTTGGCAACTCTAGATTTAAAAGAAGCATACCTGCACAATCCCAATCAGGGAATCTTGCAGAAGATACCTATGCTTCAAAGCAGGCTACTTGCATTATCAGTTCTCTGCACTGCCCTTTGGCTTGTCTACTGCACCCAGGGTATTCACAAAGTGCCTGGCTCCAGTTTGCAGTCAAAGAAATATTCAAATATATCCATACCTGGACGATTGGCTAATTCAGGCAGAAAACCAGGGCATACATGTTCTTCGTGTTTCACTGTTGCAGTCATTACATTTGGGTAATCTGCTGGCAGGTTGCCCTCAGTCGGTCTGAATATGAAAGTCTTGGGTCCTGCTTCGGTTGCGGTCTCCACTTCCATGACGTCAGGGGTATAAAACATACAGCTGACGCCATTTTATTCAGTCTTTCTCGCCGTGCGGTGGCCGAAGCAGAAGCAGTTTGCAAATGCTGGTCGGCCGACTCCTGAAATTTTTGCATTCGAGTTTCAGAACCGAAGTCTTCAATTAAAGCTAAGTACCCCATTGGGGAAACTTTTTCTTGCTCCTTACCAATGTCAGTAAAAGTTAATAATTGCATTACTTGTGGGAAGCAAATACCTCATAAGGATTTTCATTTGAACTGTATTCCTTGCCTGGGCCCAGATCATAACGTGCCTTGCTGTGGGTTTTGTGCTAGATTTAACTAACGCACTATTAAGCGTTGGTATATCTTTGCTTCAAAATATTTTGGATCCAGATTTAATTACCCTGAAATGTCGTCGGATAGCAATCCAACTGCCGGAGTTCACAAAAAACGCAAAGAAAAGGACAGAGACAGACCAAGGACCAAAACCGACGACGAAGCTTCTCCTAAGCCAGTCGCTGGTTCGCCAGTACTCAGTGAGGTGCTTTTGCAGCCCCTGATACCCGCTACTTTTGAGTCACACGCCTTTACCGAGGCCCATGCGGAGTCTGGTATGCCGCAAAATTCTCAGAGTATTGTGCCCGCGGATGTCTCTCCCTCAGATGGGACCTGAGCTGCTGAGCAGTCACCGGTTTCTGAGAGTGTTTTCAGGCCTCAAGATTTCTATATAAAACTGACGTCAGCTTCAAAAGCAAAAACAAAATCAACTTATAAGACTAAAAAACCGATGCATGAGCCACGTGCTCAGACCCCTATGCCTAAAAAACAGATTATCAAAATCAACCCCCCCGATAAGAGGCCTAGGCAAGACACTGATTATGAATCTTCAGATCAAGTTTCTATTTCTTCGGATTCCTCTTCTGATCAGGAATTTTCTATACCACCTTATGAGGATTCTGATGCAGAAGTATCCATCCCGTCTGCATCTCCTCCTGAGGATTATTCTTTTGGAGAAACCTTGCATTCTTTAAGGGAACATTTTCATTGTGAGAGTCAGGATTTCTCGGAATCAAAAAAGAGGCTTAGGGATTTCCTTCTTCTTTCTCAGCATAGGCCTTTGGCTATATCTCCTGTATTAGACATTGTTGATGTTTTTTCGGAATCAAGCATGGCTCCTGATTCCCTTCCTCCGGCTCCTAGTAAGCCAGACAGATATCACTGGGTTCCTGACTCCCACAAATTTTTATTCAAAAATCCTGCTGCTGATCCTGAAACTATCTCACAGGGTCCCAAAGGTGCAAAGACCTCTACAGCCAAGAATCCTACCTCCTCTGATAGAGATTCCATGGTGCTGGATAGATGGGGAAAGAAGGTTTATACGTCTTCAGCCTTGGAAATTGGGCCTTAAACTGCCAGTTTCATATGCTTAAATATCAACAGATTTCATTTCCATACCTTGCCAATTCCAAACGGCTGGCCAGATCTGCCACAAAATCAATGGGCAGAGGCTCAAACAAGTTACGTCCCTCATGGATATGGGGGCTATTAAACCAGTACCAGAACAGGAAAAAGGACAAGGTTTTTATTCAAGACTGTTCCTGGTACCTAGAAAAGACAATGCCCTGGCGTCCAATACTGGATGTATCGATTTTGAACACATTCTTGGACATCTCAAAATTCAAAATGCTGACTTTACAACATCTTCTGCCCATGCTGGGCAAAAACGCTTGGTTAGTGACTCTAGACTTGAGGCATACCTGCATATCCCAATAAGGGAATCGTGCAGAAGATACCTTCGCTTCAAGGCAGGTTTTATGCATTACTAATTCTCTGCACTGCCCTTTGGCTTATCTGCTGCGCCCAGGGTCTTTACAAAGTGCCTGGCACCAGTAATTGCATTTTGCAGACAAAGAAGCATACAAAAATCTATCCTTACTTGGACGACGGTCTCATTCAAGCAGAAAACAAGGACATTCTTCAACATCTGATGTTTGTAAAAAGGCTTCTAACATGCCTAAGGGTACACAATAAACAAAAAGAAATCACAACTGGTACCCTCTCAAAAAATTACATTCCTGTGTGCAAGCTTGAATACAACTGCCCAGATGGCTTACCTTATGCCAGACAAACAAAGGCAACTGACTATTTACTTCAAACAGATGGCAACAAAAACCCAGTTGTCTGCAAGACAAATTCTGCAGGCTTTGGAGTTCATGGCATCTTGCATTCTACTAATTCCATATGCAAGACCGCATATGAGGAAACTACAATGGTATCTAAAACGTTTATGGAGTCGACATTGTCACACTCTGGAAACAATGAATCTGAAGTAGTTAACTTCATTTGTGCAGCAACCTATGGGTATCTGATCCGAGCCGGCAGTTTTCAACAGCTTTAGATCCGAGCTCCAAGCTCCTCCCCTACCCATAATCCCCTGCCAACCCTGACTGACCTCAGATCTAGCTTACCGCAGTTATCCAACAGCAGCTTGATCTAGAGCTCCAGGCATTAGATACTTTTTCCTTTCTTTTCTTCTCTTGTTTGGTTGAGTGTTTCCAGGTCCCTTTTTGTAAAAACCTTCTCTAGTTTAACTCTATATTTTTTGTCATTTACCTCCCCCTTCCTTTGTGGTTCCGTTAGGGTTGTGTGTGTGTGTTTGGGGCCTAACATGTGTGTTTTTCTCTCTTAGTTAAAATGGCTGAGGCCCCAAAGCCGATCTTTTCTAAGTGCATCGAGTGTGGCCATAAGCTGTCCCCGGCGGATGGCCACACTCGGTGTGTGTTGTGCCTTGGGGTTGAACACCTGTCTTCTGGTTGATGTCCTTCATGGATGCATCTGCAGTCATAACAAATGGGTTGTCCTGTCGTCAGGCAGCCCTTCGGTTGGCCGGATTCCAAAGTCTGGGTCCGGCTTCGGCTGATGTCGCACTTCACCCGACGTCATCTCTGCTGGTCTTCGGGTATAAAGGCATCAGCCGACGCCATTTTCCTCAGTCTTTCTTGCCGCGTGGCGCCCGAAGCAGAAGCTGTTCGCAAGTGCCGGTCGGTCAGATCCAGAGATTACTACTACCGAATACTACTTCAAGACTTCTAAAAGCTAAGTACCCCGTTGGGGACTCTTTCTTGCCTCAGCCGATGTCAGAAAAAGTCAATAACTGTTTAACTTGTGGGAAACAAATACCTCATAAAGATTTCCACTCTTACTGTCTGCCTTGCTTAGGCCCAGACCATGACGTAGCAGCCTGTTCGGCCTGTGCTTCCTTCAACCGACGAACGCTTAGGCGTCGGTCGGAGTTTGCTGAACAATTTTTCGGCTCAGATTTTGTGTACATTATGCCGTCGGATCCTCCGACTACCCAAATTGTTAAAAAACGCAAAGAAAAAGACCGACACTCGTGGTCCGCGGTTTCGGCCGAAACCACAGTTAAGCAAGCCGCGAGTGTCTCGGTTTCGGCCGAAACCGAGAAAACTGGTCAATCTTCAGCCGAATCCATGACTGCTACTGAGGCTCCTGCTACCTTACTTGAATCGGCCTCAGAAATTTTGCCTACAACTGTGGTTCCTAGTGATTTATCAGACACCATCCCTTTGGATGTCTCTACCCCAGCACGTGGTGCTGCTAGGCCTCCTGCAGCCATGTCTATTAAGGCCTTTGCCAGGGCTAAAGCAGCCAAATCTGCTAAATCAGTGCCTGTTAAGCCCCCCTCACACAGGCCCACTTCTACTTCCCAAATGCTTACTCTGGCAAAAGATTTAATATCCTTAATTAGGGGATCCCAATCTCACCCAGACAGGGCCTCTCAGCCCCCAGAAAAGAGACCTAGAGCAGAGCCCCCCGAGCCAGTGTCCACTGATGATTCTGCGGATGACTCAGACATTTCAGACCAGCCAGAGGCTCCTTTTTCTACTTATGAAGATTCCGATGCTGAAGAATCCATTCCAGCTGCCTCTCCACCAGAGGAATTTTCCTTTGGGGAAACTTTACATGCCATGAGAGAACAATTCCAATGGCAGGGACAAGATTTCTCAGATTCTAGAAAAAGGCTTAGGACTTTTCTACACTTACCACAACATAGGCCCTTAGCTATACCTCCTGTACTGCCTGTTGTGGATGATGCATTTAATGATGTTTGCACTGCTCCTGATTCTTTACCTCCAGCCCCTGCCAAACCAGATAGATTTTACAGGGTGCCAGACACTCATCACCACCTATACAAGGCTCCACTTGCAGACCACGAAACTATATCCCAGGGGCCTAAGGCAGTAGCCTCGACCACAGCAAAAAACCCTACTCCTTCTGAAAGGGAATCCAGGTCCTTAGAGAGATGGGGGAAAAAAGTTTACACCTCTGCTACTCTCTCAGCTAGAGCTTTAAACTGTCAGTTTCATATGATCCAATACCAAGAGTTTATGCTTGATCAGTTAACTAAAAACTGTCCTCTGATGAATCCTTAGATAAGAAATATGTATTAGAAATGGTGAATAACATCCAACAGGTTAGTAACCATTCCTTAAAATGTGGCTATGATGCACTGGAGGCTTCATTTAGATCAGCCATGACTGGCACAGTGATAAGAAGGCATGCATGGTTGAAAGAACAGGTCTTACCGGATCATGTTAAAGCAAAGCTATTAGATGCTCCTATGGGTAAGGCCAGTCTATTTGGTACACCTGCCCAGCAAGTAATGAAGAAAATGGAAGAAAAGGCAAAATCTGTACAAACAGTTAAAGATTTCTTACAGGTTCAGCCCCCAAGGTTTAGCAGGAACTGGCCTGCCAAAAATTGGTCCTTTCCTGACTCCACAAGATCCCAAAGGGGCAGGAATAGACGCTCTAGAGGCAGAAATCAATCCAGAGGAGGTGCCTACAGAGGACGACAGTGGCAAGGCAATAACCGAGGCACAGACACAACCACTGCCACTGCAACAGGACAATCACAGTGACTTGGCTCTGACACCGCCTACCAGGGAGCAAATAGCAGCACCTTTAGGCGGAAAGTTAGCCTTATTTTCGAAAAATTGGCACTATATCACAAAAGACAAGTGGATTTTGCAAACCATAGACCAAGGCTACCGGTTCCACTTCCACACCTTACCAGTAAAAAGAGGAACGCCAAACCTACCTCCAAATCAAAAAAATAGAAGCTCTACAGCAGATAGCGGAATTATCAAAGATGAGAGCTGTGGAAAGAGTACCAATAACAGAACAGGGCAAAGGATTCTACTCCAGACTCTTCCTAGTACCAAGAAAAGAAAAGTTGGAGACCTATTCTCGACCTGTCCGTCTTAAACACATACATCATTGTCCCAAAATTCAAAATGCTGACCCTACAGCAACTCCTTCCCATGCTGGGCAAGGAGTGTTGGCTGGTAACTCTAGATCTCAAGGAGGCATACCTGCACGTCCCCATTCGACCAAATTGCAGAAGATACCTCAGATTTCTTGCAGGATCAGAGCATTATCAATTCTCAGCATTGCCCTTTGGCTTATCTACTGCACCCAGAGTATTCACAAAATGCCTGGCATCAGTAATCGCTCACTGCAGACTACAGGGAATCCAAATTTATCCATACCTGGACGACTGCCTGTTACAAGCGGACAACAAAAGCAAGCTGACAACAGATTTAAAGGGTCATTTACTTGCTACAAGCCCTGGGATACACAGTCAATTTACAAAAGTCAAGGCTGATACCATCCCAAACAAGAACATTCTTGGGCGCGGAATTGGACACAGTAAAACAAATGGCATTCCTAACTACAGAAAAACAAAAAGAGCTCCCTCTCTACTTCTTGGCATTAACAAAGCAGAACAAACTAACAGCAAGAAAAGTTCTGCAGGCCTTGGGCTTCATGGCATCATGCATAATCTTGGTCCCACATGCCAGGCTGCATATGAGAAAGCTACAGTGGTACCTAAAGAATTTATGGTCTCAGCACAGGCACAGCTTACAAACAGAAATCCCACTAATCCCATGCCTAAAACAGGAGTTCCTATGGTGGGCTCAAGCATGCCAGTCAAACCCAGGCTTACCCTTCCACAACTTTCGAGCAAGCCAAACCATCACAACGGACGCCTCAGACCTAGGATGGGGGGCGCACATGCTGGACAAATGCATACAAGGATTGTGGACTCAAGACCAACTGCACCTGCACATAAACCAAAAAGAAATGCTGGCAGTAAAACTGGCAATCCAAACATTCAGACCATTCCTCAAAGAAGGCCATTTGATAAGGACAGACAACACCACAGTCATGTGGTACATCAACAAACAGGGAGGCACTCACTCATACCCCCTATGCAGAATGACTTTGGACCTTTGGAATCTGGCTCTCGGCTACAACATCCAGTTACAGGCAATATTTGTGCCGGGAAAAGAGAACACCTTAGCAGACATGTTAAGCAGAACCACCTCGGATGCTCACGAATGGATGCTACACCCGGACATCTTCAAGGCCATCACAAAGAAATGGGGAATGCCACAAATAGATCTATTCGCTTCCCCACTCAATCACCAGCTCAAAAAATTCTGCACAAGGACATTCCACCCACTTGCATGGAAGGTAGACTCTCTATCCTTCAGCTGGACAGGCCTGACAGCATATGCATTTCCACCTCTTCCCTTGATACACAAGGTACTACTGAAAATCAAAGAGGAACGTCCAAGGATAATCCTGATAGCTCCGAATTGGCCAAGACAACACTGGTACCCACTGCTGAGGAGCATGTCTCGGGAAAGAATGTGGTCAATACCCCTGATGCCTTTGATGTTAACTCAGAACAACTATAACATCATGCATCCAAACCTAAAAACCTTGCAACTGACTGCCTGGAACATCACATAGCAGCAACTAACCCAGACCTTTCACAAAGGGTTAAAGACATTATCCTTGAAGCCCGCAGACCTTCAACAAGAAGGAACTATGCAGGAAAATGGAAAAGGTTTGTCATTTGGAGTACTGAAAGAGGAAAAGATGTGTCAACATAGATATTGCTAACATTCTGGAGTACTTGGCAGAGCTTCTACATACAGGCCTGTCCTACTCCTCCATCAAGATACATGCATCAGCTATTTCAGCAGAATACAGCTTGATCCACCTGTCTTTTCGCATCCTCTACTCAGGCAGTTCCTCAGAGGGATCAAGAATGTAAAACCTCCTAGGAAACCACCATTACCAGCATGGGACTTGAACTTTGTGCTAGAAAAGTTGACACTTCCTCCGTTTGAACCAGCAGCAACAGCAGATCTGCAACACCTGTCATGGAAAACTGCTTTCCTACTGGCAATTACCTCAGCAAGGAGGGTTTCGGAACTACAGGCCTTAATGGCAGTGCAACCCTTCCTAATCTTCCATCAAGATAGGGTGTCCATTAGAACTAATCCTACATTTATGCCTAAGGTGGTATCCAGAGTGTCTTTAAACCAGGCAATCCACCTACCTACCTTCTTTCCCAATCCACAAAACAGGGGAGAAAGACTACTGCATACCTTGGATGTACATAGACAGTTACGCTACTACCTGGACAGAACCAAAAGTAACAGAAAGACAGACCAGCTTTTAGTAGCCTATGCAACAGGAAGGGAAGGAAAAGCAATTTCCAAACAGACAGTCTCCAAATGGATAGGAAATTGCATAAGATTCTGTTACTCCTACCATGGAAAACCAATTCCACAGAACATAAGACCTCACTCTACAAGGGCTACAGCCACTACCACAGCTTTCTTACGAGGAGTGGCAACCAAGGACATTATTGAGGCGGCTACTTGGACCTCCGTGCATACATTCGCCAAGCATTATAATTTACCTCTATACTCTAGATCCCGAGCAGGGTTTGCCACTGCTGTACTTCAAGGGATCCTAACTACACCATAATTCTTCTTCCTCCACCCCTAGTTTGGCTATGGTATTCTACCCATTTGTTATGACTGCAGATGCATCCATGAAGGACATAGTACAGTTTTGTACCTACCATAAATGTAGATGTCCGAACTGGATAGCATCTGCAGTCAGGATTACCCACCCTCCTTCCCCTCTGTGGTACTCCTAGGGTATTTACCCTCCTAATAGCTAGCTGGGGGGGGAGTCTCTTATGGTGTATTTGTTTGTATATATGTACATACATGCTTATTTTTTGTGTTTGCCTTCTACTTTTTTGGAAACTTTGGCATTTCTCCAAAATTTAGCCTTCCAAGAGGGCAACTGGCATCTGGGGCAAGAAACACTGAGGAAAATGGCGTCGGCTGATGCCTTTATACCCAAAGACCAGCAGAGATGACGTTGGGTGAAGTGCGACATCAGCCGAAGCCGGACCCAGACTTTGGAATCCGGCCGACCGAAGGGCTGCCTGACGACAGGACAACCCATTTGTTATGACTGCAGATGCTATCCAGTTCGGACATCTACATTTATGGTAGGTACAAAACTGTACTTTCCATCTGTGCGGCGTTCAACCCCAGGGCACTCTAGGACCGGAGGTCTAAGCTGATTCTGGTGGGTCTTCTGCCTCCGGATTCGGCTTCTACCTCCGGTCCTCCTGTGGCTCCCGCTGCGGCGGTTGCCACTCCTGCTTCCCTCCCCCCGGCCGGGACTCAATCTCCCGCCTTAGGCCCGGAGGAGAGGGAGACCAGGAAAGAGAAAAGGAGGGAGAAGCACCACAAGCGGCAGGCCGAGGCCTCTGCTTTGGCCCCCCCCCCCCCAGCTAAGCGGTCTTCTCCCTCCAGGACTTCTGGGTCTCCTCCGTCTTGGATCCAGTCCCCGTGCTTTTCACCGGGTCCTGAGGAGGAGGAGATCCAATCTCCTTCGAGGTCCTCGAGGCGATACTCCCGTCCCGCCTTGGTGGCCTCATCGAGATCAACCTGAAGTCTCACGGATGCAGATTTGGACCGGATGATGAGAAGATTCCTCCAGGCCCAACTGCAGATGGGAGTGCTCCTGCCTTCCTCCCCGGGAGCCTAACCCTTTTGCCCCGATAGCTCCTTCTCGCTTCTCGGGCTTGGAGTCTTCAGAGCCGGGCAGCCTTGGAGCCGGGGGTGTAACGGCGCCGATAGTCTCGGGTGCTTAGGCGCCGACACTTCCCTTGAGTCTGTCGGGTCCATTTTCTTCAGATCCGAGCTCTCTGAGCCGAGGGCTGAGCTTCGGATCCGGGAGTATCGGTATGCCTTCAGCTCCGTCCAGGTCGGAGCATACTGGTCCGTCAGATCCAATCACTTAGGCGCCGGCCCCAATCCGTCCGTCGGATACGAGTGTGGGTCTGCTTTCGGATCCCAGAGAGAGCAGCTCTCCCTCGGCATTCGACGTGGTGGAGAGGGCCCTGTCGAGAGATTCCAGGCCCCCGGCCCTTGCCACGGCTCCACCCTGCACTCCTTCTCTGTTGGGCCAGACTTCCATCACCCGGCCCCAGGGACAGCCTGCTCTGATGTCCCAGGTCGTTCCTTTGGAACAAGACGTGGCTGGTGAGACCTCCTCTGACAGCCCCCCCGAGGAGGTTCCTCACAAGCGAAAGTGCAAAAGGAGGCACCTGGACTCCCCCGAGTCCTTGACTGAGGACACAGATTTGGAGGAGGGGGAAGGCTCCCCAAGATCACCCCCCAAAGATGTCCCATTTGGTGATATCAAGGAGATGCTCAGGATAAGGGGGGGGTGGTCTGCCCCAAAGCCTACCTCGGACGAATCTGTGTTCCTGGAGGCGTTTGAAGCAGGCCCGTCTACCTCTTGGGTGTCCCCTCCGGCCGACCCCCTGGTAGATTTGATTACTACCAGGGCGTGGAAGGAGCCTGACACTGTGGAGCCAGTCCCCAAGCGCCCGGACAAAATTCTTAGCCCACCCTCTGACAAGTCCCACTGGAGTAAGGGTCCCCCTGTAGATGCCATGTTGGTGGCGGCGGCCACCAAGAGGGAACTAGCTCAGGAAAGTCCCTCGGTTCATCCCCCGAGCAAGGAGTCTCGGTCGATGGACAGTTTAGGGAAGTGGATCTTTAGTTCGGCTACCTTCTCTGTGAGGTTGCTGAACTACATGGCACATGTGCTTCGACTGCAGCGGGACCTTATCAAAGAGTACGCTGCGTCGCCCCCTGAGTCCATGTCGGCGGAGGACAAGCGTTTGCACTCCACCCGGATGGCCACTCTCCAATCCATATCAAACACCTCTATGCGGCTACTGTCCCATGCCACGGAGGGAGCCGCTAGAGCCAGCGGGAGCGGGCCTTTTCATAAGGCGTTAGGCCTGGCTCCGGCACTGTGATTTCGTGGAGCCCTTCAAGGCATCTTTCGCTAATGCCCCTTTCGATGGTTCTTCCCTTTTTGACAAAACTGTTCGCGATACCTTGGTCCAGAGCGAGAAGGACGGGAAGACGTTGTCTGCCGTCGGAGTCCACTTCTCTGCTCCCCAGAGGTCCTTCTCCAAGAACCAAAAGGGACAGAAGATGTGGTTCCGGAAGTCGCAACAGTCACATCCCGCTCCGGACTCCTAGCCCTTCCGCGGCAGAGGAGGGCAGGGTGGATGCCACCCTAGAGGCAGAGGGGGCCCATGGAACTTTGGATCCAGAGAGCCCTTCTCGGACCAACCCACGCAACACCCCTGAGGGATTGCCCGATTGCTCCACTCTGGAGGCAGTCGGGGGGTGGGTTCTCGAAGCACCTAGCAGCTTGGGAGTCCATCACGACAGACCGCTGGGTGCTTCGCATTATATTCAGCGGATATCAGATTCCCTTTTCTCTTTACCCACGCAGCCCCATATACCTGTTATGGGAGATTTGACATGCCGAGAATGCCCCAGGAGAACAAATTCAATGCTCCCAGAAGTAGTACGGCAATTTTGTTGTTTGAAAAGACCTTATTCAAGCAGCTGGAGTATAGGCACGAAATGTTCATTAGAGGTAAGAAATCTTATAATTTGAACAAGGAAGAATGGGACGCTTTGTCAAATATGAAAAAATCTAATGAGCATTTCGTGTTTACACAAGCCGACAAAGGGGGCAATTGGGTGATTTTACCAAGGGAAAGGTATAATAGGATGGCCCTTGAATTGTTAGATGATGTAAAAACTTATTCCAGGTTACCTTCTAATATGTTAAAAGAGTTTAATTTTGCACTATTAGAAATTTTGGAAAGAGGTGAGCGGTTGGGTTTTCACGTCTAAAGATGTGAAGTTGATGTATAGAAAAATCCAAGGAATGCAAGATTTTCATCATCCCTAAAATTCACAAAGACGTGGTAAACCCACCCGGTCCCTATAGTTTCTGGTAGAGGCTCTTTTCTGGAAAATGTGGGACTGTTCCTAGATTCTGTGTTAAAACAATATCTTCACAAAGTGCAAGCACATATTAAAAATACTAGAGAAGTCTGTATGGAAGTTAAAGACATGGCATGGGAACAGGACTTTTATTGGGCCTGCGTTGATGTCAAGTCCCTATATACAAGTATTAACACGGTTTGGGGTTTGAAGTCCATTGAGAGAATGTTGGGAGAAGGGCCTAGGACTAACTATATAGTGCAATTGCTGGAATTTTGTCTAACCCACAACTGCTTTGAGTTCGAGGGGGAACATTTCCTGCAGAAAGAAGGAACCGCTATGGGGGCTTCTTTTGCCCCATCCTATGCCATTCTCTTCATGGCATTCTTTGAAAATTCTGTCATTTACATCAACAATTTCTATAGGGCCAAGGTAGTCAAATACAAACGTTTTATAGACGACTTGTTGTTCTTGTGTAAAGGGGATCCTTCGGATTTTGATACATTTATTTCGGAAATCAAAGGAAATCCTTATGGTTTGGACTTCACTCATGATGAGGCAGCAACATCCAGTATCTGGATGTTGAATTTTATGTAGATTCGAACAACAGAATCCAGCATAGACCCTATTATAAAAAAACAGCTGCAGATAATTTTTTGCATGCCTCCAGTATGCATAGTGAGGCATTAATAAATGCATTACCGATAGGGGAGTTCAAACGTATTGGAAATAACATTTCTGATCTAAGTTTGGTGGGATGTGAATTTGATAAAATAGAAAACAGATTACAGTCAAGGGGTTATCAAGGGACAATAGTGCGTTCTGCTAGAAGAAAGGTGGAAAAGGATTTGGGTCTTCCAGTGCCCATGCAAGGGGAGAGCATGGAGGAAAGTTTGGTTAGGAAAAGAAGTCTAGGTGGCCATGGTTTTAAGTCCACATGGTTGGTTAACAACGAAGCAGGGGCCATTGAACAAGACAAATTATTTTTTGTTACCAAATTTTCTCAATTTTCGAGGGTAGTGAGGGACACAGTGTATAGTCTTTGGCCTTTGGTTTTGGGGGATGATAGAGTAGGAAAATTGTTTCCTAGTAAGATCACCTTCTCTTACGGTAGATACCCCAACCGTAAGGAGATTTTAAATGCTAGAAATCCAAAGAGGAAAAGTAACATCTCCAAGGTAGGGACATATAAATGCGGGAATTGTAAAGTTTGCAACAGAGTAAGGAACTTGGATGGAACATTGATTAACAACAAGAAATATAAGGCTTTGGAATATTATGACTGCAACTCGGGGGGAGTGGTATACATTATTGGTTGTGAGTGTCAAAAGTGGTATGTGGGACAAACCTCCAGAAAAGTTAAATTAAGAATAATGGAACACCTTGGAGACATTAGGAACAGTAGACAGGAGAGCCCAGTGGCAAAACATTTTATAGATTTTCACAATGGATCAGAGGAGGGTTTAATATTCTGTGTTTTGGGCAGGCCATTCAATGTGGAAGGGGAAATTGGAGTGAATAACAAACTATTGGAAATGGAGTCTAAGTTCATTTTGAACTTTAAAACTCTTTTTCCTAATGGCATGAATTTAGATATGTAAATTTTGTAAATTCAATATTGAGGTGAACAGCTTTGGGTAATACAGCAAATTTAGTATGTGTAAATTTAGTATACATCATTTGATTGACATAAGCAATCTCTGATGAATTTAGCAGAGTTATAATGAAGAAATGAAAGGAAAAAATAAAGGAACATTCTAATAGGTGTTGCATTATGCACAGATAAAATGGTGTTTTATAAATTAATACAACTAGAGATAGTATACTATTTTGGTATATTTTGTATATTTTGTATATTTTGCACATTTTGCATATCACACATTTCTATTATGCACAAATTTTCATGCCGTTTATTAACTTGCCATTTGGTTCAAGAACATAATTTTGTATTGAAGAAATGCATTGGGCAGGCTGAATGATGGTTTTTTCAGGTGTAAATGTTTAATTATTTAAATGCACGTTGAGTGTTGTGATTGGTTCTAAAATTTTAAGCTAATGATTTATAAGGTGTGGTGAAACACAAATTAAATGTATTCCTTGAGAAGGCGAAGGCCGAGGTACCAGAGTGCAATAAAGAAAAAACTTTTTTCACCAGTCACCTGCATGTCTGTGGCGTTGAAAGTTTTCTATTCTTCACTATTTTGCATCAGTGTTTCTTATAGGTAAACTTCATTTGTCAGCAACCGTCCCTCCCTCCTGCCCCCTCACTTACGAATGTTTTCATACTAAGGTCCATGGGTGTTACCCACTTTATCTTGAAAATATTAGTCTTCGAGCAGTATCTGCTTTTGGGCAAACTTGATCTGAGGTCAGTCAGGGTTGGTAGGGGGAGGAGCTTGGAGCTCGGATCTAAAGCTGTTGAAAACTGCCGGCTCGGATCCGAGGTCGGATCCGATTCCCATAGGTTGCTGACAAATGAAGTTTACCTACTCAGATGGAACGTTATGGTGAGTACATAACTTCTTATTCCTCTCATTCCCTGCCTACAACAGGAGTTTCTTTAGTGGGCAGAGATATGTCAACAGAACAAGGGACAGTCTTTCACTCTACCCCCTGCCACCCAAACCCTAACTACAGATGCATCAGACTATGCTTGGGGGCCCACCTGGCGGGGAGATGCATTCAGGGCATATGGAGCCCAAAACAAATGCATCTGCATATCAACCAGAAAGAGATGTTAGCTGTTCAGAATGCCCTGAACAGCCTTCAAGGACTTACTTCATCCAGGACAACTACTGATAGACAGACAACACCATGGTTATGTGGTACATAAACAAGCAGGGAGGTACACATTCCTACCCCCTTTGCAGACTAGCCATGGCATTGTGGGACACTGCCTTGACTTACCAAGTACATATTCAAGCTCAATTCCTGCCAGGAAAACAAAATACTCTGGCAGACGACCTGAGCAGAAATCTTATGGACCCTCACAGAAACTGGATCCACAAGTCTTCAGCATGATAACAGAGAAATGGGGGAGTCCAGACATAGATCTATTTGCCTCTCCCCAGAATTATCAACTGGAGGAATTCTGCACAAGGACTTATCAGAGGCAAGCATGGAAAGTAGATGCCCTATCCTTCAGTTGGAAAACCTATCAGTCTACGCCTTTCCTCCTCTGCCTCTTCTCCCCAAGGTCTTACTAAAGGTCAGACAGGGAAAACCAAAATGATCCTAATTGCCCCGGACTGGCCTCGCCAGCACTTGGTACCCAATCCTAAGGAATATGTCTCAACTCCCTCCTTGGTACTTGTCTGAAATACCTCATCTACTGCCTCAGCAGAGCAATCAAATTCTGCACAATCAGCTCCAAACCCTGAACCTGGCAGCATGGCTGATCATGTAATTATTCAAACAACACCTCTCAGTAAATCTGTGATGGATGTCATTTTGGAAGCCAGAAGGCCTAGTACTAGAAAATCTTATGCTGATAAATGGAAGAGATGCTGTGCTTGAACCAAGTACAAGGAACAGACACAGCAAAGCCAAATATTCCTCAGATTTTGCAATACATGACTGAGATGCTTGACAAGAGCCTGTCTTTTTCTTCAATAAAAAAACATGCCTCTGCCATCTCGGCTCATTATAACACAGAGCCTCCCATCTTTTCTCATCCTCTGCTAAAACAGTATCTTAGAGGGGCCAAAAATTTAAGGCCTCCCAGGAGGTCACCAGCTCCTGCATGGGACCTCAATTTTGTGCTGGAAAAGCTCACCCTGCCTCCTTTTGAACCAGCAGCTACTGCGGATATAAAGTTTTTATCTTGGAAAACGGCTTTCCTTCTGGCAATCTCTTCAGCAAGAAGGGTTTCAGAATGACAGGCCTTCATGGCTGTGCAGCCTTTTATTACATTTTACCCGGACAGGGTGTCCCTCAGGACCAATCCTTCCTTTATGCCTAAGATGGTATCCAATGTGGCTCTTAACCAAAGTATTCACCTGCCAACATTTTACCCAAATCCACAGAACAAGGGGGAGCGGATTCTGCATTTCTTGGACGTACACAGACAACTAAGATTCTGCTTAGACCCAAATCTCTAAGAAAGTCTGAGCAACTACTGGTGGCATTTGCTGCAGGATCAGAGGGGAAGGCTATATCAAAGCAGACTATTTCAAAATGGATAAGCCACTGCATTTGTTTCTGCTACTTGCATCATGGTAAACCGATGCCCAAGGGAATCCGTTCACATTCCACCAGGGCTACATCTACCTCAGCAGCCTTTCTCAGAGGAGTTCCAACCAAAGACATTCTAGAAGCTGCTACTTGAAGCTCTGTTCTTACATTTACAAAGCATTATCATTTGCCTCGTTTCTCTAAGTCCAGGGCAGGCTTTGCCACTGCAGTTCTGCAGGGCCTTATAGCTGCTCCTAATTCTATTTAGTTCCAGCCTCTCCATCCATAGCTTTGGGATTCTACCCAGATGTAATGACTGCAACAGTGAAACACGAAGAACATAGTACAGTTGTGCACACTTACCATAAATGTAGATGTTCGAGTGTATTCACTGTTGTAGTCTGGGTTACCCAACCGCCATCCCCCTTTTTTCTAGAACTTCTCTTTCCTTCACTATATTGTAAAGCCTTTTTGGTGTGTTTGCTTTTAGATGAAGGTAAAGTTTATGATGTTCATCGAGTTACACTGCTGCAGTCATCACACTTGGGTTATCCTGCCGTCAGGCGGTCCCGCAGTCGGCCAGAGTTCCAAAGTCTTGGTCTGGCATCGGTTGCTTTCGCTTCTTCCCTGATGTCAGTGCGCCAGGGGTATATAAGATGCATCCGACACCATTTTCTTCAGTCTTTCTTGCCGCGCAGTGCCTGAAGCCGAAGCAGTTCGCAAGTGCCGGTCGGCCAACTCCTGAGATTTTTGAAGTTGAATTTCAGATCCGAAGTCTTCAATAAAGCTAAGTACCCCGTTGGGGAAACTTTTTTCTTGCCTCAGACCGATGTCAGAAAAAGTTAATTGTATTTCTTGTGGGAAGCAAATGCCTCATAAGGACTTCCAATCTTACTGTATTCCATGCCTAGGCCCTGATCACGACGTCATTAGTTGTCGGTTTTGTGCTAGATTTAACAAACGCACTTTAAAAAGACGTTTTGATTTTGCTTTGCACTACTTTGGCCGAAGGTTCAATTATACTATGCCGTCGGATCAACCAACGACCGCAATTCCGAAAAAACGCAAAGACAAGGATAAAGACAGGCATCCGAGGTCCAAAACAGACGACAAAACCTCTTCTAGGCCAGTCGCCGGTTCTCAGCAAGGCGCTTTCGCAGCCCCTGACACCCGCTACCTCAGAGCCACAGGCCACCTCCGACTCCCACGTGGAGACAACTAGGCCTCTGGAAACTCAAGGTATTGGGCCTACGGAAACTAATCCCTCAGATGGGTCTGGAGCCACTGAGCAGGCACCGGCTTCTGAGGGTGTTTTCAGACCTTCACAACTTACCATTAAATCAACAGCCAAGACAAAGGTACCATTAAAGACGAAGAAACAAGTACAGCATTCTCCTGGACAGTGCTCCATGCCTAAGAAACAGATGCTTAAAATGGCCGAAGACCTCATTACTCTAATCAGGGGTTCCCATCCCCCTCCTGAGAAAAGGCCTAGGCAGGATACAGACTGACTCCTCTGATCAGGTTTCCATTTCCTCTGATTCCTCTTCAGACCAGGGATACTCTTTACCCCCCTATGAGGACTCTGATGCTGAGGAATCTATCCCTTCAGCCTCTCCTCCTGAGGATTATTCTTTTGGGGAAACTTTACATACCATGAGGGAATATTTCCATTGGGAAAGTCAGGAATACTCAGAATCCAAGAAAAGGCTCAGGGATTTCCTCTTATTGCCTCAGCACAGGCCCCTGGCTATTCCGCCTGTACTAGAAATTGTGGATGATGTGTTCTCTGAATCCAGCTTATCTCCTGACTCTTTGCCCCCTGCTCCAGCCAAGCCAGATAGGTATTATAGAGTCCCTGACTCTCACAAGTTTCTATACAAAAACCCTTCTGCTGGTTTAGAAACTATTTCCCAGGGTCCAAAAGGGGTTAAGGCTTCCATTGCAAAAAATCCAGTACCCTCTGACAGAGATTCCAGAGCTTTGGATAGATGGGGGAAGAAAGTATACACGTCTGCAACTTTAGCAGTAAGAGCTTTAAATTTCACATGCTTAAGTACCAACAATATTTAATTGCTCAGTTAAAACAGAAAATGCTTGCTAGCTCAGAAGCTCCTGATTGTAAAGAAATGCAGGATTTATTGAATGCAGTTGAACAGGTGGGAAAACATACTCTGCAATGTGGTTTTTATTCTTTAGAGGCCTCTTATAGAGCAGCAGTTACAGGTTCTGTTATTCGAAGACATGCTTGGTTAAAAGAACAGAGTTTACCTGACCATGTTAAGGCAAAGTTATTGGATGCTCCTTTACAACATGATACCTTGTTTGGTGTTAAGGCAGAAGAGGTGTTAAAAAAATGGAGGATAAAGCTAAATCTATGCAAACAGTCAAGGATTTCTTACAGGTACAGCCACCTCGGTTTAGCAGAAATTGGCCAACAAAAAAATTGGTCCTTTCCACTGTCAGACAGGCCAGAGAGAGGCAGATACAGATGCCCAAGAGGCAGATCTCAACACCAAGGCTCAGACAGACAACGACAGTGGGGCACCTCAACCCCAAAAGGAGGTGAGGACAAGTCTCAACCTTACAGGAAACAGTCACAATGACTTTCCCTTGCGTATACCAAGCAAGTCCCATCTGGAAGCCCCCTTAGGGGGAAAACTAGCACTTTTTTCTCAAAACTGGCAAACAATCACCCAAGACAAATGGTTCCTGAATATTGTGCGTCAAGGTTACAGATTCCACTTCCATACTTTACCAAATCTAAAAGGAATGCCAGACCTGCCACAAAATCAATGGGCAGAGGCACAAAAACAAATTTCAGCCCTCATGGACATGAGAGCTATACAAAAAGTGCCACAACAGGAATAAGGACAAGGATTTTACTTAAGACTCTTCCTGGTCCCCAGAAAGAGCAAAGACTGGAGGCCTATACTGGACCTTTCAATTCTGAATACTTATCTGGATATTCCGAAATTCAAACTGTTGACATTACAGCAGCTTCTACCCATGCTGGGCAAGAAGGCGTGGCTTGTTACTCTGGACCTCAAAGAGGCATACCTGCATGTCCCTATCAGACAAAATTGCAGAAGATGCCGGTCGGCCAACTCCTGAGATTTTCGAAGTCGAATTTCAGATCCGAAGTCTTCAATAAAGCTAAGTACCCCGTTGGGGAAACTCTTCTTGCCTCAGACCGATGTCAGAAAAAGTTAACCATTGTATTTCTTGTGGGAAGCAAATACCTCATAAGGATTTTCATTCTTACTGTATACCTTGCCTAGGCCCAGACCACGACGTCACTGGTTGTCGCTTTTGTGCTAGGTTCAATAAGCGTACTATAAAAAGACGCTTTGATTTCGCACAACACTACTTCGGTAGAAAATTTAACTACACAATGCCGTCAGAGCAACTGACTACCGGCGTGCACAAAAAACGCAAGGATAAGGACAGGCAGCCTAGACCCAAGCCAGACTCTGAGGCCTCGGCTGGGCCGGTCTCCGGTTTACCGGTTTTCAGTGAGGCTCCTACGCAGCCCCTGGCTACCACAGATTTGGAACCCGAGACTGCTTCGGAGCCTTTGGCGGAGAGTGCTAGGCCGACGCAGCCATTTTGTTTAGCCTCTACCGACGGCACTGCAGAAAGAGATGTCGGTGCTGCAGAAACACCTTCGGTTTCTGAAGGTGTCTTCAGACCGACTACGCTCACCATAAAAACGTATCCTAAGCTTAAGACTCCTATTAAACCAAAAAAGACTGCACTTCAGTCTCCAGTTCAAGGCCCCATGCCTAAGAAACAGATGCTTAAAATGGCGGAAGATTTGATCTCTTTAATCGGGTTCCCAACCCCCCCCCCAACAAAAGGCCTAGACAAGAGGAAGATTATGCCTCCTCTGATCAAGTGTCTATTTCCTCAGGCTCCTCTGAGGTCCAAGATTACACTTTTCCCCCTTATGAAGATTCTGATGCTGAGGATTCCATTCCCTCAGCTTATCCCCCTGAAGACTACTCCTTTGGGGAAACTTTACACACTATGAGGGAACATTTTCACTGGTAAGGTCAAGACTACTGTGACTCAAAGAAAAGGCTCAGAGAGTTTCTTTTACTCCCCCAGCACAGACCTCTTGCCATCCCCCCAGTTTTAGACATTGTGGATGATGTTTACTTAGAATCTAGTTTGAATCCAGATTCTCTGCCTCCTGCTCCAGCCAAACCAGACAGATGTTATAGAGTGACTGACTCCCACAAATTCCTTTATAAAAGCCCTGTTGCTGATCCAGAGACCATCTGCCAGGGTCCCAAAGGGGCTAAGGCTTCTATGGCAAAAAATCCTGTACCCTCTGAAAGGGACTCCAGAGCACTAGACAGGTGAGGGAAAAAGGTTTACACCTCAGCCACTCTAGCTATGAGAGCTCTAAATTGTCAATTCCACATGCTAAAATATCAGCAATTTCTGATGTCTCAGTTAAGACAAAAAATGAGCACACTCCCTCAACAGTCTGAATTGAAAGAAATGCAGGATCTGTTGCATGCAACTGAACAGGTGGGCAAACATACTTTACAATGTGGGTTTGATTCTTTAGAGGCTTCCTGCAGAGCAGCTGTCACTGGGTCTTTTATACGTAGGCATGCTTGGTTAAAGGAACAAACTCTGCTTGATCATGTTAAAGCAAAGCTTCTAGATGCTCCCTTACAGCAGGATGTCCTATTTGGAGTTAAAGCAGAAGAAGTCCTAAAGAAAATGGAGGATAAGACAAAATCTATGCAGACAGTCAAAGATTTTCTACAGGTACAGCCCCCTCGCTTCAGCAGAAATTGGCCAACAAAAATTTGGTCCTTTCCAGCTACTGACGGATCACAGAGGGGTAAATACAGACGCCCAAGAGGCAGAGGGCAACCACAAGCCCAATACAAACCACGACAATGGGGCACTGCAACACAGAAGGGAGGAGAAGACAGGCCCCAAACTACTAGAAGGCAAACTCAATGACTTGTACCTCATATGGACAAGCAGCATTCTCTTGGCAGCTCCCTTGGGAGGAAAACTAGCACTTTTTTCAGACAACTGGCACATCGTCACAAAGGACAAATGGGTCATAGACATAATTTCATACAGATTCCATTTCCACACCTTGCCAACGAAAAGAGGAATGCCAAACCTGCCACAAAATCAATGGGCAGAGGCACAAAAACAAATTACAGCTCTCGTGGACATGAGAGCCATTCAACTGGTACCTACACGGGAGCAAGGCCAAGGATTTTACTCTAGACTCTTTCTAGTCCCCAGAAAGGACAATGCCTGGAGACCAATTCTGAACCTTATAATTCTAAACACCTTCTTACAAGTACCCAAATTCAAGATGCTAACACTACAGCAGCTTCTTCCCATGTTGGGCAAGAAAGCATGGCTAGTAACATTGGACCTCAAGGAGGCATACCTGGATGTCCCTATCAGACAAAGTTGCAGAAGATACCTCCGTTTCATTGCAGGTTCAACCCATTACCAATTCTCTGCACTGCCCTTTGGCTTATCCACTGCACCCAGGGTCTTCACAAAATGCCTGGCACCAGTAATTGCATACTGCAGACAGAGGAATTCAAATATACCCATACCTGGACAACTGCCTCATCCAAGCAGAAAGCAAGGACATCCTCTTACAACATCTGGCTTTTGTAAAACATCTTCTAAGTTGCTTGGGGTACACAGCAAACGAAAAGAAATCAAAACTAGTACCCTCACAAAATATGACATTCCTGGGTGCCAGCTTGAATACAACGGCCCAGAAGGCTTATCTGACGCCAGACAAACAACTACAACTGACTCAATATTTCAAAACAATGGCAACAAAGACCCAACTCCTTGCAAGAAAAATTCTGCAGGTCTTGGGCTTCATGGCATCTTGCATACTACTAATACCATTTGCAAAGCTGCATATGAGAAAATTACAGTGGTATCTAAAAAGCATATGGTCTCAACACAGCCACGGATTGGACCAATGATATCTCTCACAGGCATGTCACCTCAGCAAGGGTCAGCCTTTCACCTTGCCCCCAGCCAGGCAAACTATGACAACAGATGCATCAGACTACGCCTGGGGGGCACACATGGCAGGACAGTGCGTTCACGGCATATGGACTGCAGAGCAAAGGAATCTGCACATCAATCAAAAAGAGATGCTAGCTGTACAGAATGCTCTGACAGCCTTCAAGAACCTATTACATCCAGGACAACTTACAATAAGGATGGACAACACCACAGTAATGTGGTACATAAACAAACAAGGGGGTACACACTCCTACCCTCTATGCAGGCAAGCAATGACCTTGTGGAACACAGCACTGGCTTACCAAGTTCAGTTACAAGCTCAATTCATGCCAGGAAAAAAGAACACATTGGCAGATGACCTCAGCAGAAACATCATGGATCCCCACAAGTGGAAACTGGATCCACAAGTATTTGCAATGATAACTCAAAAATGGGGCCTCCCAGACATAGACCTGTTTGCCAGCCGCCAAAACTATCGGCTAACAAAATTTTGTACAAGTACACTTCACCATCAAGCTTGGAAAGTGGACGCACTCTCATTCATTTGGAAAAACCTGACAGTATATGCCTTCCCTCCATTGCCTCTTCTCACAAAGGTGCTTCTGAAAGTCAGAAAGGAGAGACCACGACTGACACTCATAGCCCCAGACTGGCCGTGCCAGCACTGGTACCCACTATTAAGGAATATGGCCCAGGGCCTACCTTGGATTTTACCACAAATTGCCCATTTACTCACACAGCAAAACAATCAGATTCTACACAGCCAGCTCAAAACCTTAAATTTGGCTGCATGGCAAATCACCTAAGCATCCAGCCAGCTCCTCTTCCTCAAGCAGTTATGGATGTTATTCTGGAAGCTAGGAGGCCCAGCACCAGGAAGGCCTACTCGGACAAATGGAAAATTTTTTGCGCCTGGAACCTAGCTAAAGGCCAAAATACCCTTCAGCCTCACATGCCTCAGATTCTACAGTATTTAACTGAGATGTTGCACAAAGGACTTTCTTTTTCTTCCATTAAAATCCACACATCAGCTATTTCAGCCCACTACAACACGGATCCACCCTTATTTTCACATCCACTTCTAAGGCAGTTCCTCAGAGGGGCAAAAAACATTATGCCCCCAGGAGAGCACCTACAACAACATGGGACCTCAATTTTGTTCGGGAAAAACTTACGCTACCTCCCTTTGAACCAGCTTTCTCTGCTGATCTAAAGTTTGTATCATGGAAGACTGCCCTGCTGTTAGCAATAACTCCAGCCAGAAGAGTCTCAGAGCTGCAGGCACTAATGGCATTGGAACCTTTCCTCATTTTCCATCAAGACAGCCTTCCTTCATGCCTAAGGTGGTATCCAGTGTGGCTTTAAATCAAACCATCCACTTACCCACCTTCTTTCCAAATCCACAGAACAAAGGAGAAAGACTCCTGCATTCCTTGGACATTCACAGGCAACTTCGTTACTACTTGGATAAAACTAAGGTTTTTAGAAAATCTGACCAGCTCTTTGTATCCTATGCTACAGCTTCACAAGGGAAGGCTATATCAAAACAGACTGTTTCCAAATGAATAGGACATTGCATTTGTTTTTGCTATACCCATCATGGAAAACCAGTTCCTGCTACCATAAGGCCCCACTCTACCAGGGCAACAGCTACATCTTCAGCCTTCCTCAGGGGGATCCCAACCAAGGAGATTTTGGAAGCTGCAACTTGGAGTTCAGTACACACCTTCACCAAACATTACCACTTACCACTTTAAGACTAGAGCTGGCTTCGCCACTGCAGTTCTGCAGGGCCTTCTAGCCTCCTCTAACCCTCTTTGACTTCTCCTCCCATCCTTAGCTTTGGGATTCTACCCAAGTGTGATGACTGCAGCAGGGTAACACGATGAACATAGTACAGTTTTGTACCTACCATAAATGTAGATGTTCAAGTGTACACCCTGCTGCAGTCCAGGTTACCCTCCCTCCATCCCCTCTGATCTAACTGACTAAATCTTTACAATACCTTCCTGATGTATTTGCTTATAGCTGGAGGGATGTTGTGTTTGTGCTAAATTTCTTAAATTGGTACTAATTACTGACCACCTTTTTGGGGGCACTTGACATCTGGGGCAAGAAAAACTGAAGAAAATGGCGTCGGATGCATTATATATACCCCTGGCGCACTGACGTCAGGGAATAAGCGACAGCAACCGACGCCGGACCAAGACTTTGGAATTCAGGCTGACTGCGGGACCGCCTGACGACAAGATAACCCAAGCTGATGACTACAGCAGGGTGTACACTCTAGCATCTACATTTATGGTAGGTACAAAACTGTACTTTTTGTACCTACCATAAATGTAGATGTTCGAGTGTTCACACTGCTGCAGTCCAGGTTACCCTCCCTCCATCCCCTCTGAACTAGCTGGACTTATCTATACCCTTCTATCCTATACAACCTTTGGGGTGTGTATGCTGGTAACTGAAGGTATTGTTTTTATTTTATATGTATATTTCTGATTAGTAATATGTATTGCCTACCCACTTGGGGGCACCTGACATATGGGGCAAGAAAAACTGAAGAAAATGGCATTGGATGCATCTTATATACCCCTGGCACACTGACGTCGGGGAAGAAGCGACAGCAACCGACGCCGGACCAAGACTTTGGAACTCTGGCAGACTGCGGGACCGCCTGACGGCAGGATAACCCAAGTGTGATGACTGCAGCAGTGTGAACACTCTAACATCTACATTTATGGTAGGTACAAAGCTGTACTTTGTTACAATTGCATTCACATATATATTGCAGTTTATTTTTATATATATATTTTTGCTCCCCATTTGGGGGGGCACCTGACATCTGGGGCAAGAAAAACTGAATAAAATGGAGTCTGCTGCATGGTTTATACCCCTGACAACCTGACGTCATGGAAGAGGAGACCGCAACCAACGTAGAATGCAAGACTTTGATATTCAGGCCGACTGAGGGCAACCTGCCAGCAGACTACCCAAATGTAATAACTGCAACAGTGAATACACTCGAACATCTACATTTATGGTAAGTGTACACAACTGAACTTTCTAAATCATCTGGCGTTTGTAAAAAGGGTTCTAACTTGTCTGGGGTACACCATAAACGAAAATAAATCACAACTGGTACCCTGTCAACAGATTACATTCCTGGGTTCAAGCTTGAATACAACTGCCCAGATGGCTTTCCTCACGCCAGAGAAGCAAATTAATTTGGTAACTTGCTTCCAGCAAGTGGCCACAGAAACCCTGCTATCTGCAAGACAAATATTGCAAGCCTTGGGGTTCATGGCCTCCTGCATTCTTCTAATTCCATATGCAAGACTGCATATGAGGAAACTACAGTGGTATCTAAAAAGTCTATGGAGTCAGCATTGTCACATCCTGGAAACAATGATTCCTATCATACCTTGCCTACGCCTTGAGTTACTATGGTGGGCAATGGCCTGCCACCAAAACAAGGGACTACCATTCACACTACTCCCTGCCGCCCAAACCCTAACTACAGATGCATCATATTATGCATGGGGGGCTCACCTGGAAGGGAAATGCATTCAAGGCAAATGGAACCCAAATCAAATGCACCTACATATCAATCAAAAAGAAATGTTAGCTGTACGGAATGCTCTGACAGCCTTCAAGGACTACATTCTTCCAGGACAACTAATGGTAAAAGATGGACAACACCACTGTTATGTGGTACATAAACAAGCAGAGGGGTACACATTCCTACCCCCTCTGCAGACTAGCCATGGCATTGTGGAACACCGCCTTGAGCTACCAAGTGCACCTACAAGCTCAATTCCTGTCAAGAAAATTGAATACACTGGCAGATGGACTAAGCAGAAACCTCATGGACCCACGAGTGGAAACTGGTACCATGGATTTTCAACATGTTGACATTTGAATGGGGGAGCCTAGACCTAGATCTATTTGCCTCCCCCCAGAACTACCAGTTGGACAAGTTTTGCACAAGGACTCCCCACAAACCAGCCTGGAAAGTGGATGCTCTGTCCTTCAGCTGGAAAAACCTATCAGTCTACACCTTTCCCCCCTCTGCCTCTGCTCTCCAAAGTTCTACTAAAAGTCAAACAGGACAAACCAAGGATGATTTTGATTCCTCCATACTGGCCGCGCCAAGACTGTTACCCCCTCCTGCGCATTGTGTCCCAAATATCTCCATGGCATCTGCCTCAGACCCCTTCCCTGCTGTCTCAGCAGGAGAACCAAATTCTGCACCCTCAGCTTCAAACATTGAACCTTGCAGCCTGGCTAATCACTTAAATTCACCCTTATCATCCCTCAGCAAACATGTGATGGATGTCATCTTGGAGGTGAGAAGACCTACTACTAGAAAATCTTTTGCTGACAAATGGAAAAGATTCTGTGCCTAGAACCAATCCTTAGGGAGGAGCACAGCAGCGCCCAATTTATCTCATATTTTGCAATACTTAACTGAGATGCTTCACAAGGGCCTGTCTTTTTCCTCCATTAAAATCCACACCTCAGCTATTTCAGCTCACTATAACACAGAACCACCCCTCTTCTCAAATACTCTACTCAAGCAGTACCTCAGAGGGGCAAAAAACTTGAGACCACCCAGGAGAGCTCCTACCCCTGCCTGGGACCTTAACTTCATTTTGGAGAAACTCACTCTACCTCCTTTCGAGCCAGCTGCTACTGCAGACTTAAAATTTTATTCTTGGAAAACAGCCTTCCTTTTAGCAATCACTTCAGCCAGAAGGATATCTGAATTACAGGCCCTTACGGCAGTGGAGCCTTTCATCATCTCTCATGCGGACAGGGTATCTCTCAGGACGAATCCATCCTTCATGCCCAAGGTGGTTTCCAGTGTGGCTCTTAATCAGTCCATTTATTTGCCAACCTTCTTTTCCAATCCACAGAACAAAGGGGAATGGATTCTGCATTCCTTGGATGTGCACAGACAACTTAGATTCTACTTGGACAGGACTAAATCTCGAAGAAAATCTGAACAATTGCTGGTAGCATTTGCTGCAGGGGCAGAGGGGAAGGCTATTTCAAACCAAGCCATTTCTAAATGGATAAGCCATTGCATTAATTTCTGCTATAAGTAGCTTGGAAAACCTATCCCCCAGGGGATCATATCTCACTCCACCAGGGCTGCATCTACTTCTGCAGCCTTCCTCAGAGGTGTTCCTACCAGGGATATCCTAGAGGTTGCTACCTGGAGTTCTGTGCATACTTTCACCAAGCATTACCATTTACCAATTTTCTCTAAATCCAGTGCTGGCTTTGCCACTGCTGTCTTGCAGGGCCTTATAGCTGGCCCCTAATGCTGTATAAACTCCTCCTCCCAACCATAGCTTTGGGAATCCACCCAAATGTAATGACTGCAACAGTGAAACACGAAGAACTTAGTACAGTTGTGTACATTTACCATAAATGTAGATGTTAGAGTGTATTCACTGTTGCAGTGTGGTTGCCCACCCTCCAGCCCCCTAGTTTTTTCTGGCTATACTTCTACTTTCCTTTACTATGCTTAAAAGCCTTTTTGGTGTATTTGCTTTTGGTTGGAGGTATACTTTTGTGTTTTTGTGTTTGTTTGTTCCCCATTAGGTTGGCACCTGACATCTGGGGCAAGAAAAACTGATGTAATGGTGTCAGCTACATGTTTTATACCCCCTGACGACCTGACGTCATGGAAGAAGGGACAGCAACCGATGCAGGACCCAAGACTTTGTTAATCAGGCTGACTGAGGGCAACCTGCCAGCAGATTACCCAAATGTAATGTCTGCAACAGTGAATACACTCGAACATCTACATTTATGGTAAGTGTACACAACTGTACTTTCTTCAGAGGGGCCACAAATTGAAGACTACCCAGAAGAGGTCCATCTCCTGCATGGGACCTTAACTTTGTATTTGAGAAACTCACCCTTCCTCCTTTTGAGCCAGCTGCTACTGCAGATTTAATATTCCTTTCTTGGAAAACGGCTTCCATTTTAGCCATCACTTCAGCAAGAAGGGTACCTGAATTACAGGCCCTTATGGCAGTGGAGCCTTTCATCATCTTTCATGCGGACAGGGTGTCCCTCAGGACCAATCCCTCTTTCTTGCCAAAGGTGGTATCCAGTGAGGCCTTTAATCAGTACATTCATTTGCCAACCTTCATTCCTAATCCACAGAACAAAGGGGAACGGATACCGCAGTCCTTAGATGTGCACAGACAACTTAGATTCTACTTGGACAGGACTAATCCTCAAAGGAAATCTGAACAACTGGTGGTGGCAATTGCTACAGGGACAGAGAGGGGAAGGCTATTTCAAAGCAAAACATTTCCAAATGTATAGGCCATTGCATTAATTTCTGCTATAAGCACCATGGAAAACCTATCCCACAGGGAATCAGACCCCACTCAACCAGGGCTGCATCTACCTCTACAGCCTTTCTCAGAGACGTACCTACCAGGAACATCCTAGAAGCTGCTACCTTGAGTTCTGTACATTCACCAAGCATTACCATATACCAATTTTCTCTAAATCCTGAGCTGGCTTTACCACTGCAGTTTTGCAGGGCCTTATAGCTGGTCCTAATGATATCTAAATTCCTCCTCCCATCCTTAGCTTTGGGAATCTACCCAAATGTAATACTGCAGCAGTGAAACACAAACATAGTACAGTTGTGTACACTTACCATAAATGTTAGATGTTAGAGTGTATTCACTGTTGCAGTCTTGGTTACCCTCCCTCCAGCCCCCTGACTTTTTTTGGCTATACCTCTTCTCTCCTTTTCAATGCTTAAAAGCTTTTTGGTGTACTTGCTTTTTTGTTTGAGGTATAACCTTGTATATTTATAGATGTAATTGCTTCCCATTAGGGGGGCACCTGACATCTGGGGCAAGAAAAACTGATGTAATGATGTCGGCTGCATGTTTTATATACTCCTGACATCACGGAAGAAGACAGCAACCGATGTTGGACCCAAGACTTTGTTAATCAGGCTGACTGAGGGCGACTGCAAGCAGATAACCCAGATGTAATGACTGCAATAGTGAATACACTCGAAATCTACATTTATGGTAAGTGTACACAACTGTACTTTCTCCATATTCCGAAATGGCTTTGATAAGCCCATCCCACTACCAATCTTCCGAAAAATCATAAGGATAAAGACAGAGACAGACCCCATGGATCCAAAACTGCCGACAACGCTTCCGTTAAGCTAGTCGCCAGTCTACCGGTACTCGGTGAGGTGCCTTCGCGGACCCTGATACCTGCTTCTACACAGTTGCAGGCCACTGCTGTGACCCATTCGGAGTCTGGTATACCGCGAGAGGTTTCTTTGACTGTGGAACCTGCAGATGTCTCTACCTTGGATGGGTCCGGAGCCGCTGTGCAGGCACCGGCTTCTGAGGGTGTACTCCGACCTTCCGATGTTTGTATTATACCATCAACTTCATTTTTTACTAAAACTACCGAGTTTCTCAGGCCCGGAGTTCGCACTACCCCTAAAAAACTACTACCAAAGTGCATGCTCAAGCTCCCATACCACAGATACAAATGATTAGAATGGCTGAAGACTTATTAACTTTAATTAGGGGAAGCCAGCCTTCCCCCTCTAAGACAAAGAATTCATTTTTTTGCTTATTCTACAGACCACAAGTCTGATGACTCTGATCCCTCTGTTTACCGGGACATCCCCTTATCTACCTTTGAGGATTCAGATGCAGAGGATTCCATTCCCTCTGCCTCCCCTACAGAGGATTTTTCTTTTGGTGAAACCTTGCATACCTTAAGACAGCATTTTCGCTGGGAATGCCAGGACTACCCTCAGTCCAAAAAGAGAATCAGAGAATTTTTAGACTTGCCTCAGCACAGGCTTGATGTCTTCATGGAATCCTGTCTTATTCTTGATACTTTACCACCAGCTCCTAGAAAGCCTGACGGGTACTACGAGTAGCTGACTCTCTCAAATTTCTCTTTAAGAATCCCACTGCGGATCCAGAGACCATTTCCCAGGGACCTAAAGGCATTAAGGCTATTACAGCCAAAAACCCTACCTCTTCAGACAGGGATTCTAGAGCTTTAGACAGGTGGGGTAAGAAGGTGTATACCGCTGCAACTCTTGCCATCAGGGCTTTGAATTGCCAGTTTTACATGTTGAAGTACCAGCAGCATATTATGGAACTAATTAAACAAAAAATGTTGTTGCTTCCAGATTGTACAGAAAATAAAGATTTACAAGAGTTAATGCATTCTGCAAACCAAGTTAGTAAACATACTTTGCAGTGTGGTTTTGATGCCTTAGAAGCATCTTGCAGGGCTGGTGTCACTGGGTCTGTACTGAGAAGGCATGCTTGGCTGAAGGAACAAATCTTGCCAGGCCATGTGAAAGTAAAATTACTAAATGCTCCATTAAACCAGGAATGTTTGTTTGGCACAAAAGCAGATCATCTTAAAAAGATGGAGGAAAAAGCTAAATCTATGCAAACTGTTAAAGATTTCTTAACAGGCGCAGCCACCTAGATTCACAGGCATTGGCCATCTATAAACTGGTCCTTTCTAGTCCCTCCCAGTCCTTCTCAGTCCAAACCCAGGGGCAACAGACCACCAAGACTGCAGTCTCAGGGTATGCAGAGATCTAAACAATGGAGTGCTCTCACCTCAAAAACGGGGAGTGGTAAGATTATGGAAAAAGTTCACAATGACTTGTCTGTCATCCTTCCCAGCCATGCCCAAGTACTTTCACCCCTAGGAGGAAAACTCGCCCTGCATGCAAAAAACTGGATGTCCATTACCCCGGACCGGTGGGTCCTAAACATCTTATCCCAGGGATACAGATTCTACTTCCACTCACTGCCAACCCTAAGCGGGTTGCCAGACCTTCCTCCAAACCAGTGAGCAGAGGCTCAAAAGCAAGTACTTTCTCTTCTCAGTATCAGGGCTATTCAGCCTGTTCCAATAGAGCAAAGGGGACAGAGTTTCTACTCCAGACTGTTCCTGGTGCCCAGAAATAGAGCTCTTGGCACCCTATACTGGATCTGTCAATTCTCAAAACCTTCCTGGTGGTCCCAAAATTCAAAATGCGTACACTGCAACAACAACTTCCTATGCTAGCCAAGGACGCTTGGGTTAGTCACCCTAGACTTCAAGGAAGCTTATCTGTACATCCCTATAAGGGAATCCTGCAGGAAATATGTACGTTTCAGGGCAGGCTTTATGCACTATCTGTTCTCTGCACTTTCTTTTGGCTTATCTACTGCACCCAGGGTATTCACACAGTGCCTGGCTCCAGCCATTGCATACCGCAGGTAGATAAATATTCAAATTTACCCATACTTGGATGATTGCCTGGTTCAGGTGGACAGTCAGGAACCGCTACTTCAGCACCTGGCATTTGTAAAGAGACTCCTAACTTCTCTGGGGTACACAATCAATGAAAAGAAATCGCAACTGGTGCCCAGACAAAAGATTGTATTCCTGTGAGCAAGCTTGAACACAACTTCCCAGATGGCATTCCTCACGCCAGAAAAACAGGTTTATTTGACAAACTACTTCAAACTAATGGCCACCAAAACCCAGCTATCTGCAAAAAAAATACTGCAAGCCCTAGGGTTCATGGCCTCATGTATTCTACTAATTCCATGTGCAAGACTGCATATGAGGAAACTTCAATGGTACTTAAAAAAAAAAAAAAAAAACTCTCTGGTGTCAACATCCTCAGGACCTGGAAACAGTGATTCCTGTCATTCTTTAAAATGGAAATTACAAAAACCCTCTCCTTCCAATGTAACACAAACAACTCTGACCCAAAAGAAACCACCGACTATGGTAAACAAAAAGTCAAACAGCAAAGCAAGATTTCTGTTTTTTATTCTAGCGCTTCAGTGTCTCCACTTTCAAGGAATAACAAACACTCAACAAAATACACACATTTTTATATACCACATAATTACATTCAATTAATAATTAAGCAGTAAATTACCCCCTTAAAGTCAACACATGGCAGGAAAATGCATTCAAGGCAAATGGAGCCCAGGACAAATTCCCCTGCATATCAGTCAAAAAGAAATGTTACCTTTACAGAATACTCTGACAGCCTTCAGATACCTTATCCTTCCAGGACAACAACTGATAAGACAGACAACACCACAGTTATGTGGTACATAAACAAGCAGGGGGGAACTCATTCCTACCCACTCTGCAGGTTAGCCATGGCCCTGTGAAACACGGCTTTGAGCAACCAAGTGCACTTGCAAGCTCAGTCCCTGCCAGGCAAACAAAATTCACTGGCAGATGACTTAAGCAGAAATCTACTGCACCCACATGAGTGGAAACTGGAACGCAACTCATTCAAAACTTCTAATCCACAGCTGGGGGACACCAGAGGTGGACCTCTTTGCCTCCCCCCAAAACAATCAATTGAGCAAATATTACACCAGAAATCCTCACAGTAAAGCATGGAAAGTGGATTCCATATCCTTTACATGAGAAAACCGCTGAATGCATGCCTTTCCCCCCTCTGTCCCTCCTCTCAAAAGTACTACTCAAGATCAAACAAGACAGACCAAGAACAATCCTTATTGCCCCAGACTGGCCACGCCAGCACTGGTACCCACTCCTACACAGCAGGAAGGCCAGATTTTGCATCTCCAGCTGCAAACCCTGAACCTTGCAGCCTGTCTTATCCCCTGAATACACCGCCAGCAGTCAGCTGCTGGACATCATCCTTGAGGCCAGAAGGCCTAGTACTAGGAAATCCTATTTAGAAAAGTGGAAAAGATATTGTTCTTGGAGCAAGTCTCAAGGAAAGGATACTGCCGTGCCCAGCTTACCTCAAATCTTAGATTACCTAGCAGAGCTGCTCCACAGATGCCTATCCTTCTCATCAATTAAGATTCATGCCTCTATCGTCTCAGCTCATTACAATACTAAGCCACCTCTCTTTTTCTCATCCTCTCATCAAACATTTCCTGAAAAGCGCCAACAGTTTAAGGCCCCCCCAAGGAGAACTCCCACCCTTGCCTGGGACCTTAACTTTGTACTAGAGAAGCTCACGCTTCCCCCTTTTGAGCCTGCTGCAGCAGCAGAGTTAAAATTCCTTTCTTGGAAAACGGCCTTACTTCTAACCATCACTTCAGCAAGAAGAGTGTCTGAGTTACCGGCACTAATGGCTGTGGAACCTTTCATTATTTTCCATGCTGACAGGGTTTCCCTCAGGACTAACCCATCATTTGTGCCCAAGATGGTATCCATTGTGGCTTTAAACTAATTCATCCATTTACCAACCTTTTTTCCTAATCCTCAGAATAAAGGGGAAAGATCCTGCACTCCTTGGACGTGCACAGACAGCTCAGGTTCTACCTTGATAGGACTAAACCTTTCAGAAAATCTGAGCAGCTGCTAGTCAGCTTTGCTACAGGGGCAATGCCATTTCAAAGCAAACCATTTCCAAACGGATAGCACACTGCATCCCTTTCTGCTACAAACACCATGGAAACCCTACCCCTCAGGGGATCAGAACTCATTCCACTAGGGCTACCTCAACCTCTACAGCATTTCTCAGGGGAGTCCATACCTGGGACATCCTGGAAGCTGCAGCCTGGAGTTCTGTACACACCTTCACCAAGCATTACCACTTTCCTGTCTCTTCTAAATCCAGAGCTGGATTTGCCACTGCAGTCTTACAAAGCCTGCTAGCCAGCCCTAATGCTTCTTGACTGCCTCAACTCTTCCTCAATTTTGGGAATCAACCCAAGTGTGACGGCTGCAACTGTGAAATACGAAGAACATAGTACAGTTGTGTACACTTACCAAAAATGTAGATGTTTGAGTGTATTCACTGTTACAGTCCTGGTTACCCTCCCTCCAACCCTCTGACTTTTTTTGTACCTTCTACGTATTCCTTTTTTTTTTTTTTTTGGTCATATCTTATGGCAATGGTATTTACTTTTTACTGAGAGGTGTTCCACACCATATAATTGCTTCCTATTTTGGGGGCTCCTGACATCTGGGTCAAGAAAAACTGATGTAATGGCATCGGCTGCATGTTTTATACCCCTGGCGACCTGACATCATGGAAGAGGCGACAGCATCCGACGCAGAAATCCCAAGACTCTGGTATTTGGGCTGACTGAGGGCAACCTGCAGGCAGATAACCAAAGTTTGATGACTGCAACAGTGAATACACTTGAGCATCTACATTTATGATAAGTGTACACAGCTGTACATTGTCGTTCAGCAAACAATGAATGTTAAGTTGTCTATCTCGCCTTCATTCTTGCTGGATGGGTTCGGAGCCGATCCTCGGCTCCGACTCGGCCACTCTAAAAGCTCGAGAGTTGGTTCCACCGGCTCGAGGCTCCCCCTGTATCCCACAATGCTAGGCGTGAGTTACCTCAGATCTCGTTTGCCGCTACAGCGATCGAGGTGTGTTTTCTACCGGCTCCAGGTTAGTGAAAGTTAGAATAGTTTAAATTCTTTAATTTAGACTAGTTTAGTGTTATTTCTTTCCCCTTAGTGTAGTGGACTTACTTATCCCTTACTACCTTAAGTTTCCAGCCCCCTCCTTTATAAAGAACATATAGTTCTTCCCTAAGGCCTTTGGGCCCTTCCTCCCTTTCCTTAGGGTGTGTGTGTGTTTACTTAGGGACTTTTATTAACTTACCTTTAGTTTTTAAATAGTTCCCTTTTAATCCTATCAGTGTAATCTGTGTGTGTGTGTTTTTGTGTGTGATTACACTTCAGGTTCCTTGAGTATGTCCAAGGATACAAAGGTCTCAGGCTTCAAGAAGTGTGACTCGTGCTGTCAGAAAATGTCTCTGACAGACGGTCACACTTCTTGTGTGTACTGCCTGGGACCTTTACACCTGCAGGGCTCTTGTGCTGTATGCCATGGCTTCAGCCCTAGAGTCCTGCAGGAGAGAAAAAATAAACTCATTTTGAGGGGTTTAATTAAGCCTGAAGGTTCCCTTCCTGTGTCTTCTGGGAAACCTTCTAAGGCTTCTAGGACCTCGGCTCCAGCTTCAGAGTCGAGGCCTAAGGCTTTGAAGCCTACTGCTTCATCGGCTCCGGCTGGAGCCGATGAGTCTGACTGCTGTTTCAGTGGTTTCCTCGGCTCCGGCGGAGCCGAGGCATTAGAGTCATGGGTCGGCTCCGATCATACCGTCGGAGCCGACATCTAGAAAGATCGAGGTCACCGTCCCTTGGCTCCGTTCATTCGGCTCCAGCGTCTCCCCTGCTGTCTGAACGGAGCCATAGATCTCACTCCTCCAGGTCATCGAGGCTCTCAGATCACGACCTCCAGAGGGTAGTGAGTAGACTTTTGAAGTCCGAGGCACTGGCCCAAATGCTCCAGAGTCCGACTCATCAGTCGATGCCTCAGCTTGTTCCAATTAATATTCCTCCTCCGACTCCTTTGAGCTCGGGCAGGCGCCTCGGAACCGAGACTGTGGTAGCGTCGAGCCGATACATTTGTCTTCGGCTCCGTCGGCTCCGATTTCTTCCTTTGAAGAATCTCGGCGCCGAGCTTCCCTCGTCGGCTCGAGGGGTGAGTGGCATCGGACCCTTGTCCGACCCCCTCTCCCTCTCGGTGCTTGGCTGGTGAGTTCGGCTCCGACATCGGCCTCGAGCCATCTCTGTCGGTGCCGAGGAGGTTCTCAGCTTCTCGGGCGGGACCTCTGGCTCTGCCTGACAGGGGTGCATTGAGGTCATGCGGAGTGTGTTGGAACCTTGTTCGACTCCACAGTCTGCTCCGTCCGCCCCTCCCACTTGGTGCCTTTGGTTATGTTGACTCACTCCCTCATCCCAGACCGCAGAGAGCAAGCTCCTCAAGAATCCCCTGTGGGATCTCATCCTCTTCGAGGCCTCTCCTGAATTGGCAGGGAGCCCCTAGGAAGAGAAAGTGTAAGAGGATGCACTTAGACTCACCTGAGTCTGTCACCTCTGACACAGATTTAGAGGATTCGAGGGTTCCCCGTTCCCCTTCTGAAGATGTCTCTTTGCAGACATTCTAGAGATCCTGAAACAGAGGGAAATTGGCCAGCCCTTAACCCTTCGGAGGATGAATCTGTGTATCTTGAGGCGTTGGCTCTCGCCCTTCCACCTCTTGGGTGTCCCCCTTTGATCCCCTCATGCAGGGGGTTGAAAAGGAGCGCTGGGCGCCTCCTGATTCAGTGGACCCTACCCCAGGAGACCCTCCAAATTTATAACAGCACCAACTGACAAGCAATTCCTCACAAAAGGTGTTTCTGTGGATGCTATGGTGGTAGCTGCTGCCACCAAGAAGGAACTAGCTGATCCTTCGGTGCCTGTCCATCCACCTAACAAGGAATCCAGGTCTATGGACAGGTACGGGAAGCGGATGTTTTCGTCAGCGACCTTTGCAATGCGTTCGCTGAACTACCTATGCCATTTCACCCGTCTCCAGAGAGACTTGATCAAGGAAGCGAGTGATATGTTGAAGGATCCTACAGCTGCGGGTTTTCAGGACAAGATGAACACTCAGCTGGCTACCCTGAACTCCATAGCTAACTCCTCCATGCGCCTCCTTTCTTATGCGGCTGATGGAGCGAGCAGGGCCGCAGGGACAGGTGTGGCCTTACGCAGGCACGCCTGGATGCGTTTATGCAATTTTGCAGACCCCTTTAAAACGTCTTTCACTAATTCTCCGTTTGATGGATCATCTCTTTTTGGTCCTCAAGTGAAAGAAACCTTGACTAGGTGCGAGACAGATGGCAAGACTCTTTCTGCCGTCTGAGTCCGTTTTTCTACTCCTTCTAGGCCTTACCCCAAAGGCCAGAAAAGTGGGAAAATGTGGTTCCGTAAACAATCTCAAGGGACTTCGCCTGACGCACAAAGTCGGTTCTCCGCCAGAGGCAGAGGGGGGAACAACAATGGTAGACGTCGCCCTAGAGGCAGGGGGTCCATGAGAACCAGGGTAATCGTGAAGTCTTCTCTGATAAGCCCTTCCAGCATCCCTGAGGTGTTGCGCGACTGCCTACCTTCGGAGGCAGTCGGGGGGAGATTGTCACTGTACCCAAAAGCCTGGCTATCCCTGACTCAAGACAAATGGGTACAGTCCATCATTTCCGAGGGTTATTCCATTCCCTTCTTTCGCATTCCAAACCAATCAGAAAAATCCCTTCCAGATGTTCCACCCGCTCAAAGGGATCTTGCAGCTTTGGAAATTTCAAAGCTGCTTGCAAAAAGAGCAATTCAGTCAGTTCCAGCAGACCAGCAAGGATCCGGAATCTACTCCAGGTTCTTTTTAGTTCCAAAGAAAACAGGGGACTGGAGATCAATTTTGGATCTCAGTATCTTGAACAAGTCAGTCAAGAAAACAAGATTTCGGATGGTCACGCTGCAGTCCATCCTTCCCCTTTTGGGAAATGGAAGCTGGATGTGCTCTGTAGATCTTCAGGATGCGTACTATCACATAAAAATGAAAAGACGCTCCAGAAGATTCCTCCGCTTCAGGCTGGGAACCAGTCATTTTCAATTCAGGGCCCTGCCCTTTGGACTCACCACTGCCCCCCGGGTGTTTACCAAATGCATGGCAGTGGTAGCTTCTCACCTGAGACGACAAGGATTCCAGGTGTTTCCATATTTGGACGACTGGCTCCTTACAGCTCCCACCAAGCATCTTCTTCTAATGGCCAGGGACTACACCTTTCGCACTTGTCAAATTTAGGCATTTCAATAAATTTCGAAAAGTCTGTTTTGTCGCCTTGTCGTACTATTACCTTCATAGGCGCAAATCTAGACACAATCAACATGTCTGCGAGATTAACAGATCAGAGAATAACAGACGTACACAAAATGGTCTCGCTCCTCTTCAGCAGCAACAGAATCAAAGCCAGGTTAGTTCTGAAAGTGTTGGGGATTATGGCGGCTGCCATACCTCTGCTTCCATTAGCCAGATTCCACATGAGAATCCTTCAATGGATGCTCTTCACGCAATGGTCGTACCAGCAACTTCCAATGTCTCACACCATTATAATCACACAAACATGCAGAAATCATCTTCTATGGTGGATGTCTTCCCCTCAGCTCTTATTGGGAAGACCCTTTGTTCCTTCCCCTCCGGTTGCTACTCTGACAACGGACGCCTCCCTGATCGGGTGGGGGGGGCATTATCAGGGCAGAACTGTCCAGGGCACATGGCAACCAGATGAATGCCACTTACACATAAATGTTCTAGAGATGAGAGCAGTGCTTTTAGCGTTGCAAGCCCTTCAAGACTCTCTTCCCTTGGGAACGATAGCAATCCAGACGGACAATATGTCTGTAGTGTGGTATATCAACAAACAAGGCGGAACCAGGTCCTACCCCCTGTGTCGAGAAGCACTCAGACTGTGGCAATGGGCGATTTCTTCTCAGCGGTTTCTGATAGCAACGCACATCCCGGAAGTCCAATCAAATTGCGGACAAGTTGAGCAGAGCTATCCTCATGCCTCACGAGTGGTCTCTGAAAGACTCTGTAGTGAGAGAAATTTTTCTCAAGTGGGGTCAGCCTTGCTGCGATCTTTTGCTACTCCCCAAAACAGCAAGTGCAGAGATTATTTCACCCTATTCCCTACCAGGCCAACCCAGCAGAGACGCTCTAGTCCAAGTTTGGCCCGGGACTTCTGTATGCATTTCCTCCTTCCCACTAATCTCTCAAGTAATACAGAAAGCTATCGCTCAGAAGGCCTCCTTGATCCTCATTGCTCCTTACTGGCCTCGACAGGTTTGGTTCCCCTTTCTACATCAGTTTCTGTTGGAGCGACCTTGGCATCTGGACCTAGTTCCAGATCTTTTGATCCATCAGTCGGGTCAGTTTCATCGCTCCCTTCCCTCTCTGAACCTCACTGCTTGGTTCCTCCAATTCCAACTTTAGCCAGGCTTCCTCAAATATCTCACTCTGTTCGAGATATTTTGATAGCTTCCCATAAATCTTCCACTCGAAAGATTTATTTGAGTAAGTGGAAAGCGTTTAGCCTTTTGGGCTCAAGGAAGGAAATAGATCCTTTCACTGCTTCCATCCAAATGGTCCTTGATTTTCTAGCTGAACTCTTCCATGCAGGTTCATCTCCTTCTACTCTTAAAGTTCAATTGGCAACTATTTCTAACTTTCATGTGGGCATTTCAGATTCTGCCATCATGTCCCACAAGCTTTGCAAAGCCTTTTTGAAGGGAGTTTTTCTACTCAGACCTCCGGTAAGAAATCCTCCTCCTCCTTGGGACCTAAATTTAGTTCTCAGTTCTTTAATTCTCCCCTTTCGAACCTGCATCCTCCTGTTCCTTAAAATTACTATCATGGAAGACTCTCTTTCTAGTAGCTATTACTTCAGCTAGAAGAGTTTCAGAACTTCATGCACTCAGCTGTCGACCTCCTTATCTGTTGTTCCATAAGGACAGAGTATCCTTACGAACCAACCCATCCTTTTTACCTAAAATAGCCTCCACGGCTAACCTAAATCAAAGCATTGACCTCCCGGTGTTTTTTCCAGAATATTCTAACAGATCTGAACAAAGATTACATTGGCTAGATGTTCATCGTCAAGTTAAGGTACTATTTGGATAGAACAAAACAATTCAGAAAATCTGACCAGCTGTTCGTCTCTTATGCAGAAGGCAGAAAGGGACTTTCAGTTTCAAAGGTATCATTATCCAGATGGCTAACATCCCTGATTTCCCTTGTGTATGAAATTAGACACCAAAAGCTGCCTAGCAAACCTAAAGCCCATTCTACCAGAGCCTTGGCTACTTCTATAGCCTTACAAGATAGACTGCCTATTGACACCATTTGTGCAGCGGCTACTTGGGCTACTCCTCACACTTTCATTTCTCATTATAAGTTGGATTTAGCCTCTAGACATAGAGCTAACTTTGGTTCCACTGTTCTCAAGAGTCTGTTCCGTTAGGCCACCCGGGACAAGGTGCTAGGGACGCGGTCCCATCCAGCAAGAATGAAGGCGAGATAGACAACTTAACATATAGAAGTTATGTTCTTACCATAACGTTCCATGTTAGTTGTCTTCTTCTCACCTTCTTCTTGCGTCCCACCCTCCTTCCCCCTGGCCTGGACAGACCTAGAGGAGTTTTGATTGTGACCTCTCTTTCTACCACCTCTTTACTTTAGGTATATGCTCTGCTGTGCATATTTCCTGGGTCAGGATGTAGGTCACCCTTCTCTTCTCCCTTGTTTATAGAGGTGGACTTTGTTACTAGTTATTTTACTACTATTATAGGCAGTGCCTAGCTTACAAACGAGATCTGAGGTAACTCACGCCTAGCATTGTGGGATATAGGGGAGCCTCGAGCCGGTGGAACCAACTCTCGAGCTTTTAGAGTGGCCGAGTCGGAGCCGAGGATCGGTTCCGAACCCATCCAGCAAGAAGAAGGCGAGAAGAAGACAACTAACATGGAACGTTATGGTAAGAACATAACTTCTATTTTTCATTCCCTGAATCTTCTCCGCTTTCACATACATCTCACCTCCGTCAGTGGATGACATCTTCTCTGGTGGATTCAACTTGGTCCCACCAGGCAGCCCTTCATTCTACCCCTCCCATTGCCCATAGTTGCTCAAGACAATACCTCACTTGGTTGTTGGGTGAAGACGGGAATGGTCATTTTGAGGAGAAAACATTCCAAGGGACATGATCACAAATGTCTGACCATAACATTAATGTCCTGAAGATAACGGGAAGCTCTCCTTGACCACAGGCTCTACAAGACTTCCCTCCCTTTAATGTGATCTCTCTCTACACAGACAGCTTCTCAGTAGTTTACTACATCAAGAAGCAAAGGGGGGAACATGATTGTATCCACTCTGCTGAGATTGTGTGTGTGTGGCAGTGGTCAGTATCTTCACAGAGTGCCTTCTGACTGCATTACATATACAAGTTAGACAGCCTCCTAGCAGGCAGGCTCAGCCATTGTGTCTTGATGCTTAATGAGTCGCTCAGTCCAGCAGTATTGCATATTTTTGGTGCTGTGGTTAGCCTTGTTGCAACCTCTTCACATCTCTGACCAGTACCAAGTGTAGCAGCTACTTTGCACTTATCCCTCCAGAGACACAAGATACCCAGGGACGCTTTGGTCCATCCTTGGCCACCTCATTTTCCTTATGACTTTCCTCCTTTTCCCATCATGACAGAATTCCTGCATAAAGCATCACCATGCAGAAGACCTCATTCAACCTGGATGTCTGCAAGAGTCTAGTATTGTCTAAATGTGACCTTTTAAGAAACATATTTGTCTTTTGTACACACAGGTCCCTCAATTTCAAAATAGTCATTAGCTCTCTGATAGTAGAAAGTGATGTAATTACTGTGCTTTAAATATGAAAGGGAGTTGAAAGATGTTGTAAGGCTTCACCCTGCATATGCAGCATCTACCCTCCCAAGACTTATTTGGCAATGTATCTGTACAGGATGTACATGAAGCTGTAACATGGTTAGGAATTAACACATTTGTTACATATTGCACACTAGATGCACAGTACCAGGACAGGATTTGATAGGGCCATTTTAAATGGACTGCTTTGATGTCCCTCTGCCACCCTTTGCTTTTTTGGGAACTATCCGCAATGTAATGGACCAATACAGCAGTTTTCCTTTAAGTCTGACAGGACATGTAACCAATACACTGATCTTTGAGTTTATCTTTGAGAGAGAGAGAGAGAGAGTAGTAGTGTACCAGTTTGGATCCCCCCAGCATATTCTCTCTATCAGGCCAAATGCTCGACTTCCTTTTTATGCTCACAAATAAGAGAAAACTTTTCCTTATTTAAGGGTTGCATTTGTCACTTTGTTTTCATTTCATGTAGAAGATAGACCCACTGAACTGAAGTCTCACTTGAAACCGAAACATAAGTTGCCATTAGTTTTCTTTTAAAAGCAACAGTTATGAGACTTAACATCAGATGCCTTTTGCCTGACAGTAAAAACTCATACTAAAGGCATGTAGGGTACTACTGGGAAGAAGGTTGAGTGATGGACTATCAGATGTATGTAATACCTGATCTGATCATTTGATCAGCAACCTGTGGGCTTCGGATCCGATACGGATCCGAGCCAGCTGCATACCAAGCAAAAAGATCCAAGCCCCAGTCTCCTACCCCCTACCCATACTACACTGTAACCTCCTTCCAATCCTCAGATCTTGTTTGCCATGGCTTTGCCAGCATGGGATTTTTGAGCTTCAGGCAAGTTTGTCAGGGTTTTTCGAATTCTATTGGTCTGTGTGTGCCCCTTTGATATATCTACAGATAGCTATTAGTTTATCTCTGATTACGGGTTTCTTTCCTTGTTAGATACTTGCCTTTTGTAAGTTAGAAAGTTAACTTTCTGTCAGTGTAGGCCCCCCCTTCCCGCCCGTAGAGTGTGTGCTTGCGTTTACTATGTCAGAAAGTGACTTTCTCTAAGTGCACTGAGTGTGACCACAAGCTGTCGCCGGCCGACGGTCTCACACTGTGTGTAGTTTGCTTGGGGGTGCCTCATTTGTCATCCGGCAGCAAAATCTGTGCAGCCTTCAACCCCCGAGCCCTGTGTTATCGCAGGAACAAGTTGATTCTGGCGGGTATTCTACCCGCGGAATCGACTTCTGCTGCTTCTTCCACAGCTTCTTCGCCAGCCATGGCTGTGGCTGCCCAGCCTTCCGGCCCTCCTCCCCTGTCCAAGACTCACCCTCACACCTTGCCACAGGGAGAGAGGGAGGCCAAGAAAGAGAGAAAGAATGAAAGACAAACACAGGGAGACAGAGAGACAAACAGAAAAGGAAAAAGAGAGCGAGAAGGGCCGCAAGCAGCAGGCCGAGTTGGATCCAACGGCCCCCTCCCGCTAAGGTAAATTTGTCTCGTGTCAAAGTTACTAGGCCATCCTCTCCTCGGTTCCGTTCACCATGTTTTTCACCTGAGCTGGAGGAGGAGGAGGCTCGACCACCCTCGAGGTCATCTTCGCATTGGCGGCATCCTAGAGATCGACTTGTAGCATCTCTGAAGCAGACATGGAACGGATGATGCGAAGGTTTCTGCAAACTCAACTGCAGATGGGAGTGTTGCTGGCTCACCCCCCCACACACACACACACACACCGGTGCGGGGAGTTCAGCTCTGTTTTTCGCCCCGATGGCTCCTTTTCTAATCTACCATTGGATTTCGGAGTCTATGGATCCGAGGAGCCCCGTAGTCAGGGGGTCTGCGCCGATGGTACCTTCGGCCTCGATGCCGGCCATGCCCTCGAGTCTGTCGGATTCGCTTTCGGATCCAAGCTCTCGGAGCCAAGAATTGGGTGTCTGATCCAAGAAGATGAGTGTCATCGGCTCCGCTGTGGTCGGGGCATACTGTCCCTTTGGGTCCGGCCGTTCCAACTTCGGCTCCGATCCCTTAATCTGATCCGAGGGTCACAGCTACCCTCACCACCAGTTTCAGGGAAGCCGGTTCTCCTTCGGCATTCATTGTGGAGAGGGTTCTCTCTGAAGGATCGAGACCCCTCACTCTTTCCTCAGGGTCCATCCCTGTCCTCTCACAGTTGGGTCTGTCTTCCCTCATCCACTCCCCCCAGGGACAGCCTTTGTCTATTGCGCCCCAGCCAGTTCCCCTGGAGGAACACAAAACCATTTGCGAGCCCTCCCTGGAGAGTCCACCCAAGGAGGTTCCTCACAAACGCCAATGTAAAAGGAGGCACTTGGACTCCCCCGAGTCCCTCAATGAGGATACCAACTTGGAGGAAGGGGAAGGTTCCCCCAAATCAACCCCGAAGACGTCTTCTTCGGAGACATAATGGAAATCCTTCACCGGGGGGGGGGGGGGGTTGTACACCCCAAAACCTTCCTCTGACGAGTCTGTATTCCTGGAGGCGTTTGACACAAGTCCATCTACCTCTTGGGTGCTCCCCCCAGCCGGCCCTCTGGTGGAACTTATCACCACCAGAGCTTGGAAGGAGCCGGACACTGTGGAGCCAATACCCAAAAGACTCAACAAAATATTGAGGCCCTTGGCAGATAGAGCTTCTTGGAGCAAAGGTTTCCCAGTTGATGCCATGGTGATGGCGGTGGCCACAAAAAAAAGGAACTCTCCCAGGAAAGTTCCTTGGTCCACCCCCCAGACAAAGAGTCCAGGGCGATGGACCGTCTTGGAAAGCGGACTTTTGCTTCAGCTACCTTTACTATAAGAGCGCTGAATTACTTGGCCCACATAATTCGACTGCAGCGGAACCTTGTGAGAGAGTACACAGAGTCTCGCCCGGAATCCATGTCGGCCGAGGATAAACGGGCCTTCTCGGCTCGTATGGCCACTCTCAGGTCTGTATCCAATACGGCCATGTGTCTACTCTCTCACGCCACCGTGGGAGCCGCTAGGGTTAGCGGGTTCGGTATTGCCTTAAGACTTCACGTCTGGCTCCATCTTTGCGATTTCTCGGAACCCTTCAAGGCATCCTTCGTTAACGCACCCTTTGACGGTTCGACCCTGTTCGGGAAGACTGTCTATGATGCGCTTGTCCAGAGCGAGAAAAACGGGAAAACGCTGTCAGCCATCAGGATCCGCTTCTCTAACCCTCAAAGGTCCTTTTCCAGGATCCAGCGAGGGCAGAAGAAGCTGTGGTTCCGGAAATCTCAGCAGTCCTGGAACACTTGTGATTCCTTCTCCCTCGGAGGCAGAGGGGGACAAGGTGGATGCCGGCCCAGAGGCAGAGGGGGACCAAAAAATTTCAGGTCACGGGAACCATTTTCAGATCAATCTGCTCAGCACCCCTGAAGGGTTGCCCAACTGCTCCTGTCTGGAGGCAGTCGGGGGGGGGGGGGTTTCGATGCACCTAGCCCAATGGGAGTCCTTCACGACAGATCGCTGGGTGCTTCGAATAATATCCAGAGGCTATTCTATTCCCTTCACAAACAAGCCCCCTTACACAAGGCACTAACCGGACATCCCACCCACTCAGAGGGAGGCCGCGGCTTTGGAAATACAAAAGCTGCTATAAAAAATAGCCATCCAGCAGGTGCCCCTAGACCAGTCTGGATCAGACATCTATTCCAGGTTCTTTTTGGTGTCAAAAAAGACAGGGGACCTAAGGCCGATTCTTGACCTATCAGCAATGAACCTATTCATTGCCAGTCCATCCTGCCCTTCTTGCAGGAGGAAGACTGGTTGTGCTCGATAGACCTCAAGAATGCGTACTACCATATCCCGATGGACAGGCGATCCAGGAGGTTCCTCCGCTTTCGGCTAGGGGCCAGTCATTATCAATTCACGGTCCTACCCTTCGGTCTCACCACAGCCCCCAGGGTGTTCACCAAGGTCGTGGCAGTCGTAACGGCCCACCTGAGACTTCAGGGCATTCAGGTCTTTCCATACCTGGACGACTGGCTCCTCACCACTCCCACCAGACATCTACTCTTACTAGCCAGAGATTTCTTTCTCCGGATATCACCTCGGCTAGGGATCACCATAAATTTCAGGAAGTCTTCCCTTCAACCTGTTCAAGTGTTAGACTTCATAGGAGCGAGAATAGATTCTCTTCAGGCCAGGACATTTTTGACTCCAGACAGACTTCTCAGCCTGGCACTTCATGTGTTAGCGCTTCTGCAGTCCCCTGCACCCCCAGCAGAATTAGTCTTGAGAGCCTTAGGGTCCATGGCAGCAGCTATCAACCTGATCCCTTGTGCTCGTCTGCATATGAGAGTTTTACAGTGGACGTTGTAAGTTCAGTGGTAGATACTTCATCAACCTCTAGATTTTCCAATCCCTCTGAGCAGTGTGTGCAGAAATTCTCTCATGTGGTGGCTCCGATCCTGGGATGTGCAGGAGGGACGTCCCTTTGTTGCGCCCCAGCTTCAAGCCACGGTGACCATGAACAGCTCCCGCCTAGGGGGGGGGGGGGGGGGCACTGTTTGGGCAGGACTGTTCAAGGCACGTGGACTCAAAGCGAGACCGTTCTGCATATAAATGTTCTAGAGATGAGTGTGGTCCTTTTAACATTACAGGCCCTTCATGCTTATCTTCCCCTGGGAACTGTTGCGATCCAGTCAGACAATATGTCAGTGGTCTGGTATATCAACAAACAGGAGGGAACCAAGTCTTATCCCCTTTGTGAAGAAGCCATGAGAGTTTGGGAATGGGCGATCTCCACCAACTGCTTTCTGATAACACCACACATTCCGGGTCGGTCCAACATCTTGGCAGACAAATTGAGCAGAACTATCCATGTGAAATTGTTAGATCTCGCCGTTTGTTCTTACACACGGGTTTGGAGCCGATCCTCGGCTCCGAGTCGGCCACATCACCAGCTCTGCATCTTCGAGAAAGCTCGAGGCACAGTTCTATCCCATGATCCTCCTGTGCTAACCCTCAGATCTAGTTTGCCGCTAGCAGCAGATCGCATTGTGAGAGGCTCGGGCCAGTATTTTTTCATAGCATTATACTATTCCTTTTTGAAGTTTGTAGATTTAAAAGTAGTTTAAAAAAGTAGATTAGTAGTGTAGAGTGTGATAGTTTATTAGTGTGTTTTTTCATATAGCTGAAGTAGTTTAAATAGTTTAGTGTTTCTCTTCAGTTAAGGCCTTGTTATTCTGTCAGGACTGACAGTAGGATTTAAATTGTTAATTTTTCTGCCTTAACTTATTCTTCCCTTTATATACATAGAGGTAAGTGTTCTAGTGTGTTATTATATTCAGATATATAGTGTGGTGTTAGTATTTTTGTTTACTAGAGTGCTAGTCTGTCTGAAAAAGCTAAGTCAGGCTTTAAAAGGTGTCATTGTGGACAAAAGATGTCCATAACTGATGACCATTCTTCCTGCGTCTACTGTTTTGGCCCTCTCCACTTGCAGGAAGACTGTTCCATCTGTCATTCCTTCAGTGGGAGGGTCATGCTAGAAAGGCGCAGGAAGTTGGTGGACAGAGGGTTATTAAAACCCGACTTTCAGGAGGCCCTGGATAAGACTGAACAAGTGTCTAAGTCTTCGAAGGGGTCCAAGTCTTCGAGTGTCGGAGCCTAAGTCCTCGGCTCCGAGCACCTCTTTTCAGATTCGGACGCCGGCTCCAAAGACCTCGGGGTTGGGCGTCGAATGTTTGTCTCTGATCGAGACTCAGGTATTGGAGCCGGTGTCGGAGGTACCACCGCCTTCAATCCTTCGCTCGGTGACGGCTTCGACCCATTCTTCGAGGCCGCTTTCCAACTCCGACGTGGACCGAGTGGTACAGAAGCTAATGGAGAACTCGGCTCTGTCCAAACTAATCGAGGTTTCGTTCCAATTGGTTTCGAAACTCGAGGCTCTTCCCTCCCCCGAGACAAATCCTCCTCAGAGACCCGTCGAGTCGTCGGAGCCAGGAATCGAAGAGCCGATGATTGTAGAGCCTTCGATGCCGAAGCCTCCAATAGCGCTATCGGCACCGTTGACCTCGACACCTTTGGAACCAGCCGGGGGGTCTCGGAGCCGACTATCTTTCCTAGGTTCCGGGGCAGACAGTCGAACTGAACTTTCGGTTCAGACTCTCCCCCTCGGGGCCTCTGCTCAGATCAGCTCGGATCCGTCCTCGGGGTCGGAGCCCATGGTCCCGGTTCCGGGGAAACTACCGGCTTCTTCGGAACTGATGGGGTCCTCGGGCCGGGGCACTGGTGCCTTCGACATCATGAGGAAGGTCTTGTCTGAACAGACACATACGTCATTGGCATCTTCTTCTCCTCCCCCAAAGGGTCCACGTTCTGCTTCTGTACCTTCGGTTTCTACTAAGCGTCGAGACCCAATGCCTCAGCCAGCCCCAGAGGGCACCCCTGGTTCCTCAGATGCCTCCCCAGAAGCCCCCTCTGAGGATGTACCGAGGAAAAGATTGTGCAAGAGGAGGCACATTGATTCCCCACAGGAATCTCTGACATCTGATACCGATTTGGATGAAGCAGAAGGGTCCCCATGGTCCCCCTCTAAAGAGGTCTCTTTTGCTGACATTTTGGAAATCTTGAAACAGAGGGGAGACTGGCAGACCCTTGCCCCTTCTGTAGATGAATCGGTGTTGCTGAGGGCATTTGGGGCTCAACCTTCTACCTCCTGGGTGACCCCTCCTTTTGATGAGCTCATGGACCTGATAGCGCGAAGGGCGTGGGAGACACCTGATACAGTGGGAACCGGTCCCCCGCAGACCCAACAAATATATCACGGCACCTCAAGACAAAAGCTTTCTGACTAAAGGAGTGCCAGTGGATACTATGGTGGTGGCAGCAGCCACTAAGAAGGAAATGTCCGAATCATCTTCCTCTGTTCATCCTCCTAATAAGGATTCTAGGACGATGGACAGGTATGGGAAGCGCGTGTTTAGTTCTGCGACTTTTTCCATGCGATCGCTGAACTACCTTACACATTTCACGCGTCTACAGAGAGATCTCCTCAAGGAACTGGGAGATGCTCTCCAGGGCAATACAGATGCTATCTCCGAGAAAGTGACAGCACACCTTAACACCCTCAATTCCATAGTTAACTCGTCCATGAGGCTCATTTCATATGCAGCCGAAGGTTCGAGTAGGGCGGCAGCCTCAGCATTTGCTCTGAGACGACAATCCTGGCTGCGCCTATGCTCCTTTGTGGAAGCCTTCAAATCTTCCTTTGCTAACGCCCCTTTTGATGGTGCCTCACTGTTTGGTCCCAAAGTAAAGGAGACTCTCACTAGGTGCGAGCAAGAAGGGAAGACCCTGTCTGCCGTAGGGGTCCGTTTTTTCACCCCATCTAGACCATACCCCAAAGGGCAAAGAGGCGGAAAAATGTGGTTCCGAAAGACTCTGGGATCCTTTCAGCCCACACACAGTGATGCCCCCTCCAGAGGCAGAGGAGGGGAAAGAGATGGAAGATGCCGCCCAGGCGGCAGAGGGGGTCCGCAGAATCAGGGCGACAGAGATACGTTCTCTGGGAAGCCCTTTCAGCACTCCTGAGTGCATGCCCGGCTGTCCTACTCTGGAGGCAGTCGGGGGTCGTTTGGCTTTATACCCAGTGGCCTGGCTAAATCTTACATCGGATTCCTGGGTAAAAAGCATAGTTACCAGAGGCTACAATATTCCATTTATAAAAATTCCACCTGCCCCCAAAAAGCTTCCAGATGTTCCACCCAGTCTGCGAGACCAGGCAGCCGTAGAAATAAAAAGGCTGCTCGAAAACAGAGTCATCCAACCAGTCCCAGCGGACCAGATAGGATCTGGAACTTACTCATGGTTCTTTTTAGTTCCAAAGAAAACAGGGGACTAGAGGCCAATTTTGGACCTCAGCAGACTCAACACTTTCGTGAAAAAGGAAACGTTCCAGATAGTCACGCTACAGTCGATCCTTCCTTTCCTACAGGACGGCAACTGGATGTGCTCTATAGATCTCAGACGCGTACTACCATATCAAGATGGCCAGAGCGTCCAGAGAATCACCTGCGATTCTGACTGGGAGCCAGTCACTTCCAGTTTCGTGCTCTGCCCTTTGGCCTCACCTCAGCCCCCAGGGTGTTCACCAAATGCATGGCAGTAGTAGTGTCTCACTTGAGACAAATGGGATTCTGAGTGTTTCCTTACCTAGACTACTGGCTCCTGTCCGCCACCACCGAGTATCGTCTTGTGCAAGCCAGGTATATTTACACCATCAACCTTTGCTCTTCTCTGGGCATAAGTCAATTTTGGAAAATCTGTCTTATCGCCCTCACAGCGTATCTCATTTATAGGGGCAGAGTTAGACACTTCCCCGGCTCGAATCAATCTCCCCCCACTAAGAGTATCAGCTCTCAGAAATCAAATTTCTATCCTTCTTCAGAGCAGGAGAGTCCCTGCACAGCAAATCTTGAGAGTGCTAGGAATGATGGCAGCCGCTCTTATCGTAGTCCCCCTAGGCAGGATGCATATGGGGATTCTTCAGTGGATGCTGTTCGCTCAGTGGTCTTAACGACATCTTCCACTATCTCACGAGATCTTAATCATGAACTCCTGCAAACGGGATCTCCTATGGTGGATGCACAGTCAGGACCTAACAACAGGCCGACCGTTTGTGTTGCCCAGTCCTATAGCTACTTTAACCACGGAAGCTTCCCTGATAGGGTGGGGGGGACTTTTTCAGGGAAGAACAGTCCAAGGTCAATGGTCCAACTTGGAGTACAACCTGCACATCAATGTCCTAGAGCTGAGGGCAGTGTTTCTAGCGTTGCAACACTTTCACAAGTCCTTACCTCTGGGAACAGTGACAGTTCAGACAGACAACATGTCAGTAGTCTGGTACATAAACAAACAGGGAGGAACCAGGTCTTATCCATTGTGCAGAGAAGCCCTCAGGATTTGGCAATGGGCTGTGTCTACCGGACGCTTACTGATAGCAACGCACATCCCGGGGACATCCAACGTCATTGCGGACAGGTTGAGCAGAGCCATCCTGTTGCCCCACGAGTGGTCCCTCAAATCTCAAGTAGCGGAAAAGATTTTCCGCAGATGGGGCCTGCATTGCTGCAACCTATTTGCATCCCCATTGAATGCCAAATGCAGAAGCTACTTTGCCCTACTACCCCCTCCGGGGGGTGCCCCCAGGGACGCACTGGTACACGATTGGCCCCCGGGTCTCCTTTACGCTTTTCCCCCTGTCCCGCTAATTCCCAAATTCCTGCAGAAAGCCAAACGTCTGGAAAGGACCATAATTCTGATAGCCCCATTCTGGCCTCGACAAATCTGGTTCTCCCTTCTTCAAACTCATCAGGTGGAGGAACCGTGGATTCTGGACCCAGTGCCAGATCTGTTGACGCACTCGTCGGGAGTTCCTCACACATCTCTCAAGTCCCTCAAACTGACAGCTTGGCTGCTCCGCTTCCCATCTTAGCCAGGTCAGATTTACTGTCCCCTGCAGTACAACACATAATTGTATCTTCCCACAAGCCATCCACAAGGAAGCTATACAACAGCAAATAGAAACGTTTTGCGTACTGGGCCTCGCAGCAGTGTATAGATCCGTCAGGGGCTCCAGTACACAAGATATTAGAATTTCTTTCGACGCTTTTTCATGAAGGAGCATCGACTTCCACGATAAGGGTACAACTTGCGGCTATATCTAACTTTCATGTTGGTCAGGGAGATAGTTCTCTCATGTCCCACAGACTTTGCAAAGCCTTTATGAAAGGTACCTTTCACCTCCGTCCCCCCTTTCGTAATCCAGTGGCCCCATGGAATCTTAACCTGATGTTATCACGGCTCATGTTGCCCCATTCAACCAGCCGCCACAACCCTTCTTAAGTTTTTGTCGTGGAAGACACTTTTCTGGTTGCCATCACTTCCGCGGAGGGTTTCAGAGTTAGCGTTGTCTGTCCGGCCCCCATATATGATTTTTCATCCAGATAGGGTAACATTGCGCACCAATCCATCCTTCCTTCCAAAGATTTGTTCGGTCCAGAATATTAATCAATCGATTGAACTACCCACCTTCTTCAAAAATCACTCCAATAAGTTGGAATACATGCTGCACAAATCGGACGTCCACAGGCAGCTGAGATTTTACTTAGGACGAAGGAATACAGAAAGTCAGACCAACTATTTGTATCATATGCTGACCAAAGGAAGGGAAAGGTGGTAACAAAAGTTACTTTATCTAGATGGCTCTCAGACTGTATAAATTTCATCTATTCAGAATCAAAGCAACAAATCCCCTTTAACCCCAAGGCTCATTCTACGAGGGCGATTGCTACTACTTTAGCCCATGCCGCTCGCTTGCCATTAGATACCATTTGTGCGGCGGCAACTTGGGCGAAACCACATACATTTATCGCTCACTACAGATTAGATAAAAACTCCAGAGAGAGGGCGACGTTTGGTTCCACTGTTCTCAGGAATGTTCTCCCGTGAGCCACCCAGGGTAAAGGAGCTAGGGACGCTACCCATGTGTAAGAACAAACGGCGAGATCAAACAATTTCACATAAAGAAGTTATGTTCTTACCATAACGTTCCATGTGAATTGTTCATCTCGCCTTTGTTCTTACATCCCCCCCCCCTCCATCCCCCGTCCTGCGTTCTGGAAGAACGGGTACGACTGCATGCGAGTTCAGTCTTCTCTAGATATTGTAATTCTTGAGCTTCCTAGTGTACATCAGGGATGGGATCTTTTCTTTTCTGTTGATGACAGAGTATCAGACAGTGTGGTTGTGTTTTTCCTATGCGCTTAGGGTGCAGTAACTAGTGGGATTCTTCTGGTGGTAGCAAACTAGATCTGAGGGTTAGCACAGGAGGATCATGGGATAGAACTGTGCCTCGAGCTTTCTCGAAGATGCAGAGCTGGTGATGTGGCCGACTCGGAGCCGAGGATTGGCTCCGAACCCGTGTGTAAGAACAAAGGCGAGATGAACAATTCACATGGAACGTTATGGTAAGAACATAACTTCTTTTTTCTCCCTACGAGTGGTCTCTGAACACTTGTGTAGAAGAACAGATCTTCCACAAGTGGGGTCAGTCTTGCTGCGATCTCTTCGCATCGCCATCCAACACGAAGTGCAGTGAGTTTTTCGCTCTAATCCCCCTGACGGGGGAAGCTCCCAGAGACGCTCTTGTTCATGCTTGGCCACCCAGTCTTCTTTATGCGTATCCCCCACTCCCGCTCATGACAAACGTCTTACAGAAAGCTCATCGGTTGGGGAGCAGAATTATCCTCATAGCCCCATTCTGGCCTCGTCAAGTCTGGTTTCCCTGCCTACGGTCTCATCTCATAGCTCCAACCTGGATCTTGGATCCCATTCCGGATCTGATTCGTCATCCCTCGGGAATGCTTCCTCTGAATCTAGACAGCCTGAAGCTCTCAGCTTGGCTGCTCCAGTTCCACTAGTTGCTAGGACTCCCGGTATCTCTTCCCCTGTTAAATCCATCTTGGTTGCGGCACATAAATCCTCCACCAGGAAAATTTACTGTAGCAAATGGAGACGTTTCTCCATTTGGGCTTCACAGAAAAATCTGGATCCTTTTACCGCTCCGATCCCAGCAGTATTAGACTTTTTTTCTCGTATCTTCCAGCAAGGAGCCATCTCTTCCACAGTGAAGGTCCAGCTGGCGGCTATTTCCCATTTCCATGAAGGGGACAATTTAGGCGCTCTCGCTGCTGCCAGAATTTGTAAGACCTTTTTGAAAGGCACTTTTCTTCTGAGACCTCCTATTAAGAATCCGTCCCCGCCATGGGATCTGACTTCAGATGTACTTCGTGTTTCACTGTTGCAGTCATTATACTTGGGTTATCCTGCTGTCAGGCTACTGTCAGTCGGCCAGAATTCCAAAGTCTAGGTCCAGCGTCGGTTGCTGTCACCTCTTCCCTGATATCAGTGCGCCAGGGGTATAAAAGATGCAGCCGACGCCATTTTCTTCAGTCTTTCTTGCCGCACGGTGCCCGAAGCAGAAGCAGTTCGCAAGTGCCGGTCGGCCGACTCCTGAGATTTTCATGCTCGAATTTCAGATCCGAAGTCTTCATTAAAAGCTAAGTACCCCTTTGGGGAAAACTTTTTTCTTGCTCCAGACCGATGTCAGAAAAATCTTGTGGGAAGCATATACCTCATAAGGAATTTCATTCTTACTGTATTCCTTGCCTAGCCCCTGACCACGACGTTGCTAGTTGTCGGTTTTGTGCTAGATTTAACCAGCGCACTATTAAGCATCGGTACGATTTTGCATTTCACTATTTTTGCAGAAGATTTAATTACACAATGCTGTCGGATAGCCATCCGACTACCGGAATTCACAAGAAACGCAAAGAAAAGGACAGGCATCCGAGGTCTAAAACCGACGACGAGGCTTCCTCTACGCCACTCGCCGGTTCTCAGTGAGGCACTTTCGCAGCCCCTGACTTCCGCTACTTTGGACCAAGAGGCCACTACAGACTCCCACGTGGAGTCGCTTAGGCCGCTGGAAGCTCAAGGTATTGGACCTTCAGAGACTATTCCCTCAGATGGGTCCGGAGCTGCTGAGCAGGCATCAGCTTCTGAGGGTGTTTTCAGACCTACTCAATTATACATTAAAGCGACTCCAGCTACAAGGGCAAAGACTAAAGCACCTTTAAAGACAAAGAAACAAATACAACAGCCTCATGGTCAGGCCTCCATGCCCAAAAAACAGATGCTCAAAATGGCCGAAGACTTAATTACTTTGATCAGGGGTTCCCATCCCCCTCCTGATAAGAGGCCTAGGCAAGAGACAGAATATGAATCTTCAGATCAGGTTTCCATTTCATCTGATTCCTCTTCAGATCAGGAATTCTCTCTTCCTCCCTATGAGGATTCTGATGCTGAAGAATCTATCCCTTCAGCCTCTCCTCCTGAGGATTACTCTTTTGGGGAAACATTGCATACCATGAGGGAACATTTCCACTGGGAGAGCCAAGATTATTCAGAATCTAAGAAAAGGCTCAGAGACTTCCTTTTACTCCCACAACACAGGCCCCTAGCTATTCCACCTGTGTTAGACATTGTAGATGATGTATTTTCAGAGTCCAGTCTGACCCCCCTGACTCTTTACCTCCAGCTCCTGTTAAGCTGACAGGTACTACAGGGTTCCTGACTCTCATAAATTCCTTTTCAAAAACCCTGCTGCTGGCCCAGAAACTATCTCTCAGGGTCCAAAGGGGTCAAGTCATCCACTGCAAAAAACCCTACCCCCCTCTGACAGGGATTCTAGGGCATTGGACAGATGGGGGAAGAAGATTACACCTCTGCTACCTTGGCTATAAGGGCTTTAAATTGTCAGTTTCATATGCTCAAATGTCAGCAATATATTATGTCACTGCTTAAACAGAAAATGTTGATAAATTCTGAATGTGCAGAAAACAAAGAAATGCAGGATTTATTGCATGCAGCTGAACAAGTTGGAAAGCGTACTTTGCAATGTGGTTTTGATTCTTTGGAGGCCTCCTGCAGGGCCGCTGTTACGGGTTCTGTCATCAGGAGGCATACTTGGTTAAAGGAATAAAATCTGCCTGACCATGTCAAAGCAAAATTATTAGATGCTCCATTACAGCATGATACTTTTTTTGGTGTTAAAGCAGAGGAGGTGTTAAAGAAAATGGAGGACAAAGCTAAATCTATGCAAACAGTTAAGGATTTCGTACAGGTACAGCCTCCAAGATTTAGCAGACACTGGCCTACAAAGAATTGGTCCTTTCCAGTATCAGACAGACCACAAAGGGGCAGATTCAGATGCCCAAGAGGCAGATCCCAGCCCCAAGGTTCGTACAGATCTAAACAATGGGGTGCTTCTACCTCCAAAAGTGGAGAAGACAAATCACAGCCATACAGGAAACAGTCCCAGTGACTTCCCCCTCCCTGCACCAAGCATTTATCTTCTGGCAGCACTTTTAGGGGGAAAACTAGCACTTTTTTCTTGGCACATAATAACCCAGGACAAATGGGTTCTAGACATATTGTCATAAGGCTACAGGTTTCACTTCCATACCCTGCCAGGGACAAAGGGTTGGCCAGACCTGCCAAGACATCAGTGGGCAGAAGCACAAAAACAAGTGTCATCCCTCATGGACATGAGGGCCATTCAACAAGTACCAGAGCAAGCGCAGGGACAAGGATTTTATTCAAGACTGTTCTTGGTACCAAGAAAGGACAAGACCTGGAGACCAATACTTGACCTATCTATTCTAAACACATATCTAGATATACCAAAATTCAAAATGTTGACACTACAGCAGCTTCTGCCCATGATGGGCAAGAAGGCTTGGCTTGTGACTTTAGACCTAAAAGAGGCATACCTGCATGTTCCAATCAGACAAACATGCAGAAGATACCTCAGATTCAAAGCTGGCTCAATGCACTACCAATTCTCTGCACTGCTTTTTGGCTTCTCTACTGCGCCCAGGGTCTTCACAAAGTGCCTGGCACCAGTAATTGCATTCTGCAGACAGAGGGATACAAATATATCCTTACTTGGACGACTGCCTCATTCAAGCAGAGAACAAGGACATTCTACTACAGCATCTGGCGTTTGTAAAGAGATTTCTAACAGGCCTAGGGTACACAGCGAAAATAAATCAAAACTAGTACCCTCTCGAGAGATAATATTCCTGGGTGCAAACTTAAATACACCTGCCCAGATGGCTTATCTCAAGCCAGACAAACAAAAACAACTGACTACATATTTCAAACTGTTGGCAACAAAGGCCCAGTTGTCTGCAAAAAAAAATCTGCAGGCTTTGGGCTTTATGGCATCCTGCATTCTACTAATTCCATATGCAAGACTGCATATGAGGAAACTTCAGTGGTACCTAAAAAGTGTTTGGACTCAACATTGCCACAGCCTGGATACAATAATTGCCCTCATTCCCTGCCTGCAACAGGAGTTTCAATGTTAGACGAAGGCTTGTCACCAGAACAAGGGACAGCCATTCACTTTACCCCCAACCAGGCAGACATTAACAACGGATGCATCAAATTATGCCTGGGGGGGCCCATATGGCCGTAAGATGTATTCAAGGCACATGGTCCGCAAGTCAAATGCATCTACATATCAATCAAAAAGAGATGCTAGCTGTTCAGAATGCCCTGACAGCCTACAAAGACCTACTTCATCCGGGACAACTACTGATAGACAGACAACACCACGGTCATGTCGTATATAAACAAGCAGGGAGGCACTCATTCCTACCCCCTTTGCAGGCTAGCCATGACTTTGTGGGGCACAGCATTGACTTACCAAATATATCTGCAGGCACAATTCCTGCCAGGAAAGATAAATACTCTGGCAGACAAACTAAGCAGAAACCTCATGGATCCCCATGAGTGGAAATTGGATCCACAAGTCTTCAGCATGACAACAAGGAAAAATGGGGATGCCCGGATATAGATCTGTTTGCCTCCCCTCACAACTACCAACTAAAAAGATTCTGCACAAGGACTTGTCACAGACAAGCATGGAAAGTGGATGCCCTATCTTTCAGCTGGAAAAGCTTAGCAGTATATGCCTTTCCTCCACTGCCTCTCCTCCCCAAGGTACTCCTAAAGGTCAGACAAGAGAAGCCAAAGATGATACTGATTGCCCCAGACTGGCCCTGCCAGTACTGGTATCCAATCCTAAGGAACTTGTCTCAATGCCCAGCTTGGACCTTGCCTCTAATACCTTATCTACTGTCCCAACAAAACAATCAGATCCTGCACAGCCAACTCAAGACCTTAAATCTGGCAGCATGGCGGATAATGTAGTCCTACAAAACGCACCTCTCACTAAAGCATTGATGGATGTCATTTTGGAGGCCAGAAGGCCTAGTACCAGAAAATCTTACGCTGGAAAATGGAAGAGGTTCTGTGCCTGGAACCAGGCACTAAGGAATTGACACAGCTGTACCAAATTATCCTCAGATTTTGCAATACTTAACTGAGATGCTGGACAAAGGCCTATCCTTTTCATCAATTAAAATTAATGCATCTGCCATTTCGGCTCATTACAATACAGAGCCACCAATTTTTTCCCATCCTTTGTTAAGGCAGTACCTCAGAGGAGCCAAAAACTTAAGGCCTCCAAGGAGATCACCAATACCTGCATGGAACCTCAATTATGTCTTGGGAAAACTCACCCTGCCTCCTTTTGAGCCAGCCGCTACAGCTGATATAAAGTTTTTATCTTGGAAAACAGCTCTGCTCCTAGCAATAACCTCTGCAAGACGAGTCTCCGAGCTACAGGCACTCATGGCTGTAGAACCTTTTATCATTTTTTATCCAAACAGGGTTTCTCTGAGGACAAACCCGACATTTATGCCCAATGTAGTGTCTTTTGTGGCCCTTAACCAAACTTTTCATCTGCCTACCTTTTTATCCAAACCCACAGAATAAGGGGGAGAGAATTCTGCATTCTTTGGACATACACAGACAGCTACGCTTCTACTTGAACAGAACCAAAGCTTTCAGGAAGACAGAGCAAATACTAGTGGCATATGCTGCAGGATCACAAGGAAAGGCTATCTCAAAGCAGACTATTTCAAAGTGGATAGGCCACTGCATTCATTTCTGCTATTCACAACATGGCAAGCCAGTGCCTAAGGGCATTAGGCCACATTCAACCAGAGCAGCAGCCACTTCAGCAGCCTTCCTCAGGGTAGTACCAACCAAAGACATTTTAGAGGCTGCTACCTGGAGTTCAGTGCACACCTTTACAAAGCACGATCATTTACCACTCTACTCTAACTCCAGGGCAGGCTTTGCCACTGCAGTTCTGCAGGGCCTCATAGCGGCTCCTAATGCTATTTAGCTCCAGCCTCCCAACCATAGCTTTGGGATTCAACCCAAGTGTAATGACTGCAACAGTGAAACACAAAGAATATAATACAGTTCTGTACACTTACCATAAATGTAGATGTTCGAGTGTATTCACTGTTGCAGTCCAGGTTACCCACCCACCATCCCCCATTTCTTTGCTGGAACTTATCTGCACTTCTCTAATCTATACTATCTATGTGGTGTATTTGCTTATAGATGAAGGTATAATATATTTTGGTGCATGCATGTTTTATTGGCATATTTTTAGCCTACCTTTTTGGGGGCACCTGACATCTGGGGCAAGAAAAGCTGAAGAAAATGGCGTTGGCTGCATCTTTTATACCCCTGGCACACTGACATCAGGGAAGAGGCGACAGCAACCGACGCCGGACCTAGACTTTGGAATTCTGGCCGACTGAGGGTAGCCTGCCAGCAGGATAACCAAAGTGTAATGACTGCAACATGAATACACTCTAACATCTACATTTATGGTAAGTGTACACAACTGTACTTTCTTCAGGCCTTAGTTGCGCCTCCTTTCAAGCCCTCGGCATCAGTTGACTTAAAATTCTTGTCATGGAAGACTGCTTTTCTGGTAGCTATTACATCAGCCAGGAGAGTGTCTGAGCTTCAGGCTCTTTGCATGAAACCCCCATATCTAGTGTTTCATAAGGACAGGGTGTCACTCAGGACTAATCCGTCTTTTTTCCCTAAAGTTGCTTCTGAGACAAACATTAATCAGTCTATTAATTTGCCTGTTTTTTTCCCCCTAATTTTCAGAACAGAGGGGAATACAAACTTCATTTGATGGATGTTCACAGGCAGTTACGTTTTTATTTGCACAGGACGGTGGTCTTTCATAAATCTGATCAACTTTTTGTTTCCTTTGCTAAGCCTTTTTTAGGGAAACCAGTTTCAAAGGTGACTCTCGCTAGGTGGATTTCCCTTTGTATCCTACAAGCATATACAGAGCTTGTTTTACCAGAACCAGTAGGAGTTCATGCTCAATCTACGCGTACTGTGGCAACGTCTGCCACATTCTGGTCTAGAGTTTCCCTGGATGACATTTGCTCAGCGGCTACCTGGGCGTCCTCTCACACCTTTATTACTCATTATAAACTGGATTTGGTGTCTAAAGGAAGGGCTTCCTTTGGCTCTGCAGTGCTCCGGAATGCCATTCCTTAAGGGCCTCCCAAGATTTCGGGTAGCTGGGGACTCTGTCCCACAGGTTGCTGATCAAATGAAGTTAACTACTTCAGATAAAGAAGTTATGTACTCACCATAACGTTCCATCTGAGTAGGTAAACTTCATTTGTCAGCAACCGTCCCTCCCTCCTTCCCCCTTACCTTGGCGGTTATTTCTGCTGAGCTCGATATTTGGAGTTCACGAGCTTGATGTTTGTCCTTGGTTCAGGGGTCTCGGGTTTTAGTTTGTTGGTGTCACGTGTGGAGTGGCAAACTCGATCTGAGGATTGGAAGGAGGTTGCAATGTAGTATGGGTAGGGGAGAGGAGCTTGCAGCTCGGAACTTTTTGCTTGGTATACTTCCGGCTCGGATCCATATCGGATCCGAAACCCACAGGTTGCTGACAAATGAAGTTTACGTACTCCGATGGAATGTTATGGTGAGTACATAACTTTTTTTATAATAAACTTCCAAGATACTCTGTCAGAGATCTGGTGTTAAGGTATACACTTCACTGAGCTATACTTTTTGGCATGAGTTTTTTTTAACTAAAAATTACAACTTTTAACTAGTTTTTTATCATATTTCAGAAATGCTGGAGTCAAAGTGAGCAAATGGCCCCTCACTTAAATTGGATAGATCATATGTTTCAGCTGCCCCTTTAATTACAGGACAGCCTATTTTTTATATATACCCATTTTTTTATAGATGTGTATGTGCCTGCCTCTCTGATTGGTGCACAGACTTGAAACATGCATATTGATTTTTAAGTTGTTCTGTGGATGGTGTCAAAGTACTAGAGGGCTGTAATGCACCCTAAAAGTAAAAATGAGCAGTTAGCACTGGTAGCTGTGAGTGAAGACTGCATGTTCATACTATTTGCGATCAGTTATGTAATCCATGCCTAGGCATACCAATTGATCAAATCCTCAATCTGTTTGGAATTATTATTTTGTAAGTGCCCAACACCAGGCTTTATAGTGTGTATTCTGTATAATTTTTCTTTTGATTTAAATGACACTTTTTATAGTACTTAGTTTGTGTTTTATAGTGGTGGTTATATGGGAAGATATAGAGTAACAGATACTTGCCACTATTTCTAGACTTATTTAAATTTCAAAACTCTGAAAACTGAATTCTGAAATACTGATGGTGTGAATGCAGAAACAGTGTGTGGCTGAGACATGGTTACAGATGGCAACTGGTTGCTGTGGAGGGACTTCTTAATTTGGTATGTGAGCTCTAACATTGTAACATGTACAGTACGATGTATTTTAAATTGCTACGGAAATGCATTTTTTGCTTCATTATTTTGGAATTCATTCTTTCCAGTTTCAAATATTTATTACGACTCCATATCCATGTAGATAATTGTTTTTTTTTTAATTGGAAAAACTACAGATGACAGATTCCAAGAAGGAGGTCAAACCTGTGCAGCAAGGTAGCCCCGTGACTGAGATCCAGGCAACCAGAGTTATGAGTATCAGCTTGGGCAGTGATGGTGTGAGTGATTTGACCCATGAGGGCTTGCATGCCAGTCATGGGGGGAGGTGAAGTAACAGTTTGCCACCAAGCAAGTAGAGGCTTGCAGGTGTTGAGGATACTAGGTGCTAACAAGCTGGTAACAGTAACCTAGTTTGAGCATGTGGGTGGGAACATGTAAGGGCTGGTGTAGATCTTTACAGTGACACGAGTACCGACATAAGCCACCAGGGCTGGGGTTTAGGGCCTTAGAGTAGAAACACCCGTATAGTTTGTATTGGTTAGTGCAGATGAGGGTACAGAAAAAAAATACCCTATGGCTGCCTGACTATCCCATTGGTCATTTCCTTCCTCTGTGCTGTGGACTCCCTAGTGGTGGAGGAACAAATTGCAAAAGGACTTGTTGGGGGGGGGGGGGGGTGATGTTCTTTGTGTTAAACTGTTGCAGTCATTACATTTCGGTTATCTGGCTGGAGGTAGCCCTCAGCCGGCCTGATTATCAAAGTCTTGGATCCTTGCGTCAGATGCTGTCTCTTCCATGACGTCAGGTCGTCAGGGGTATAAAGCATGCAGCCGACGCCATTACATCAGACTTTATTGCCGCGCGGTGCCCGAAGCAGAAACAGTTTGCAAGTGCTGGTCGGCAAACTCCTGAAATTTTTGTTTTTGAGTTTCAGAACCGAAGTCTTCAAAAAAGATAAGTACCCCGTTGGGGATACTTTTTCTTGCTCTAAACCTATGTCAGTAAAAGTTAACAATTGTATTACCTGTGGAAAGCAAAGGGTCTATATCAGCATATCGAATGCTGAAAACGCCGAATGCAATTTAATTGAACTGAAATGTTCGAAATCTCAAAAGAGCGAACTGACTAAACATCAATTTCTTTCCCAGGGAAAGAAATCGGTGTTCCGTGCATAAAAATTTTTTTTTCAATACTTTAATCACTGACAGAAGTGGGGGGGCTTCACCCCCCAACGTGAGGGGTTGTGCCCCCCACACCCCCCCCACTTAAATATACCAACTCCAAGACCGCACCACAGTGGAGGAAATAGCAAACTCCGATGACAGCCCACCGATTTCTTTCCCTGGGAAAGAAATCTATGTTCCGTCAGTTCGCTCTTCTGAGATTTTGAACATTTCAGTTCGATTAATTTAAATTTGGCGATGTTCTTCATGTTTTACTGTTGCAGTCATTACATTTGGGTAATCCTGCTGGCAGGTTGCCCTCAGTCAGCCTGAATTCCAAAGTCTTGGGTTCTGCGTCGGCTGTCATCACCCCTTCCCTGACGTCAGGTCGTCAGGGGTATAAAAGATGCAGCCAACGCCATTTTCTTCAGTCTTTCTTGCCACGCGGTGCCTGAAGCAGAAGCAGTTCGCAAGTGCCGGTCGGCCAACTCCTGCGATTTTCGAGTTCGAATTTCAGATCCGAAGTCTTCTATAAAGCTAAGTACCCCGTTGGGGAAACTTTTTTTCTTGCTCCAGAACCGATGTCAGAAAAAGTTAATAATTGTATTTCTTGTGGGAAGCAAATACTGCATAAGGACTTTCATTCTTACTGTATTCCTTGCCTAGGCCCTGATCATAACTTTCTGGGTTGTCAGTTTTGTGCTAGATTTAACCAACGCACTATTAAGCGTCGGTATGATTTTGCTTTAAACTACTTTGGACGCAGTTTTAATTATCCAGAAATGTCGTCGGAAAGCCATCCGACTACCGGAGTTCACAAAAAACCCAAAGAAAAAGAAAGACAGCCAAGGTCCAAAACCGACAACGAAGCTTCTCCTAAGTCAGTTGCCGGTTCTCAGTGAGACGCTTGGGCAGCCCCTGACGACCACTACTTTAGAGTTGCAGGCCGCTACCGACTCCCACGTGGAGTCGGCCATGCCGCTGAAAACTCAAGGTATTGGAGGCTCTGACGCTAATCTTTCAGATGGATCCGGAGCCGCTGAGCAGGCACCGGCTTCTGAGGGTGTATTCAGACCCAAACATCTATACTTTAAACCGACTACAAAGGCAAAGACTAAAGCACCTTCAAAGGCAAAGAAGCAACCTCAAGAGCCTCGTGGACAGGCCTCCATGCCCAAAAAACAGATGCTCAAAATGGCCGAAGTCTTGATTACCTTAATCAGGGGTTCCCATCCCCCTCCTGATAAGAGGCCTAGGCAAGAGACTGACTGAATCTTCAGGTCAGGTTTCCATTTCTTCTGATTCCTCCTCTGATCAGGAATATTCTTTTCCCCCCTATGAGGACTCTGATGCTGAAGAATCCATACCTTCAGCTTCTCCTCCTGAGGACTACTCTTTTGGGGAAAACTTACATACCATGAGGGAGCATTTCCACTGGGAGAGCCAAGATTTTTCAGAGTCTAAAAAGAGGCTCAGGGATTTCCTGTTACTACCTCAGCACAAGCCACTAGCCATCCCTCCAGTGTTAGACATTGTAGATGACGTGTTTTCGGAGTCTAGTCTTACCCCTGACTCCTTACCTCCAGCTCCTGTTAAGCCTGACAGATATTACATGGTTCCTGACTCATAAATTCCTTTTTAAAAACCCTGCTGCAGACCCAAAAACTATTTCTCAGGCTTCCGCTGCAAAAAACCCTACCCCTTCTGACAGGGATTCTAGGGCACTGGATAGATGAGGAAAAAAACGTTTACACATCTGCTACCTTGGCTATAAGGGCCTTAAACTGTCAGTTTCATATGCTCAAATATCAGCAACATGGCATTGCTTAAACAGAAAATGTTAAACTCTGAATGTGCAGAAAACAAGGAAATGCAGGATATTTTGCATGCAGCTGAACAAGTTGGAAAACATACTTTGCAATGTGGTTTTGATTCTTTAGAAGCCTCCTGCAGGGCCGCAGTTACAGGCTCTGTAATTAGAAGGCATGCTTGGTTAAAGGAACAAAATCTGTCTGATCATGTTAAAGTTAAATTATTGGATGCACCTTTACAGCATGATTCTTTGTTTGGTGTTAAGGCAGAAGAGGTGTTAAAGAAAATGGAGGACAAGGCTAAATCTATGCAAACGGTCAAAGATTTCTTACAAATACAGCCACCTAGGTTTAGTAGACACTGGCCAACAAAGAATTTGTCCTTTCCTGTGTCAGACGGACCTTAAAGGGGAAGACCCAGACGCTCTAGAGGCAGATCCCAGGCACAAGCTTCTTACAGGTCAAAGCAATGGGGTGCTTCTACCTCCAAAAGTGGAGAAGACAAATCACAACCTTACAGGAAATAGTCCCAATGACTTCCCCCTGCCTGCACCAAGCACTTATTTCCTGGCAGCACCCTTGGGGGGAAAATTTGCATTTTTTTTCTCAAAATTGTCACATTATAACCCAGGACAAGTGGGTTCTAAATATCGTGTCACAAGGCTACAAGTTCCATTTCCATACCCTGCCAAAGGTAAATGGCTGGCCAGATCTGCCAAAAAATCAATGAGCAGAGATGCAAAAACAAGTCTTATCCCTCATGGGCATGAGGGCCATTCAATAAGTGCCAGAGCAGGAGCAGGGACAAGGATTTTACTCAAGACTGTTCTTGGTACCCAGAAAAAGGACAAGGCCTGGAGGCCAATACTGGACCTGTTGATTCTGGTTACATTGCTGGATATACCAAAATTCAAAATGTTGACTTTGCAGCAGCTACTGCCCATGCTGGGCAAGAATGCTTGGCTTGTAACTGTAGACCTGAAAGAGGTGTACCTGCATGTCCCAATCAGACAGATATGCAGAATATACCTCAGATTCAAGGCTGGCTCAATGCATTACCAATTCTCTGCACTGCCCTTTGGCTTATCTACTGCGCCCAGGGTCTTTACAAAGTGCCTGGCACCAGTAATTGCATTCTGCAGACAAAGAGGAATACAAATATATCCTTACTTGGACGACTGTCTAATTCAAGCAGAGAACAAGGACATCCTTCTACAGCATCTGGCGTTTGTGAAAAAGCTTCTAACATGCCTAGGGTACACAGTCAACGAAAAGAAATCAAAACTAGTACCATCTCAAGAGATAATATTCCTTGGGTGCAAGCTTAAATGCAACTGCCCAGATGGCTTATCTCACACCAGACAAACAAAGGCAACTGACTACCTACTTCAAAATGCTAGCAACAAAGGCCCAGTTATCTACAAGAAAAATTCTGCAGGCTGTGGGCTACAGGGCATCCTGCATCCTACTAATTCCATATGCAAGACTGCATATGAGGAAACTTCAATAATACCTAAAAAGTGTTTGGACTCAACATTGCCACAGCCTAGAAAGTATAATTACTCTCATTCCCTGCCTGCAACAGGAGTTTCGATGGGCAAAGGCTTGTCACCAAAACAAGGGACAGCCGTTCACATTACCCAGAGCCAGGCAAACACTAACAACGGATGCGTCAGATTATGCCTGGGGGGCCCACATGGCAGGAAGATGCATTCAGGGAACATGGACCTCAAACCAAATGCATCTAAATATCAATCAAAAAGAGATGCTAACTGTTCAAAATGCCCTGACAGCCTTCAAGGACCTACTTCGACCAGGACAACTGCTGATAAAGACAGACACCACGGTCATGTGGTATATAAACAAGCAGGGGGGCACCCATTCTTACCCCCTTTGCAGACTAGCCATGCCTTTGTGGGACACAGCATTGACTTAACAAGTACATCTGCAGGCACAATTCCTGCCAGGAAGCAAAATACTCTGACAGGTGAACTAAGCAGAAACCTCATGGATCCACACGAGTGGCAGCTGGATCCACAAGTCTTCAGCATGATAACAAGAAAATGGGGATGCCCGGACATAGATCTATTTGCCTCTCCTCACAACTACCAACTAAAGAGATTCTGCACAAGGATTTATCACAGACAAGTATGGAAAGTGGACGCCCTATCCTTCAGCTGGAAAAACCTGTTGGTATATGCCTTTCCTCCTCTGCCTCTCCTCCCCAAGGTACTCCTAAAAGTCCGACAGGAGAAGCCAAAGATGTTACTGATTGCACCAGACTGGCCCTGCCAGCACTGGTACCCAATATTAAGGAACTTGTCTCAATGCCCAGCTTGGATCCTACCTCAAGTACCGCATCTACTGTCCCAGCAAAACAATCAGATCCTGCACAGACAGCTCAGGACTTCAAACCTGGCAGCATGGCGGATAATGTAGTTATACTAAACACACCTCTCAGCAAAGCTGTGATGGATGTAATTTTGGAAGCCAGAAGGCCTAGTACTAGAAAATCTTATGCTGGAAAATGGAAGAGATTCTGTGCTTGGAACCAGCCCCAAGGAACAGATACAGCTGTGCCAAATCAGATTTTACAATACTTAACTGAGATGCTGGACAAAGGCCTATCTTTCTCATCTATTAAAATTCATGCCTCTGCCATTTCGGCTCATTACAATGCAGAGCCACCAATCTTTTCTCATCCCTTATTAAAGCAGTTCCTCAGAGGAGCCAAAAATGTAAGGCCTCCAAGGAGATCACCAGTGCCTGCATGGGACCTCAACTATGTCTTGGAAAGACTCACCCTGCCTCCTTTTGAGCCAGCTGCTACTGCTGATATAAAGTTTTTATCTTGGAAAACAGCTCTGCTCCTAGCAATAACTTCTGCAAGACAAGTTTCAGAGCTACAGGCACTCATGGCTGTAGAACCTTTTATCATTTTTTTATCAGGACAGGGTCTCCCTGAGGACAAATCCAACATTTATGCCTAAAGTGGTGTGCAGTGTGGCTCTAAACCAAACCATTCATCTGCCAACATTTTATCCAAATCCACAGAACAAGGGGGAAAGAATTCTGTATTCACTGGACGTACACAGACAGCTTAGATTCTGCTTGGATAGAACCAAAGTATTCAGAAAAACAGAGCAATTACTAGTGGCATATGCTGCAGGATCACACGGAAAGGCTACCTTAAAGCAGATTATTTCAAAGTGGATAGGCCACTGCATTTGTTTCTGCTACTTATACCTTGGCAAGCCAGTGCCTAAGGGCAGTAGGCCACATTCCACCAGAGCTGCAGCCACTTCAGCAGCCTTTCTCAGGGGAGTACCAACCAAAGACATTTTAGAGGCGGCTACTTGGAGTTCAGTGCACACCTTTACAAAGCACTATTATCTGCCACTCTACTCTAAATCCAGGGCAGGCTTTGCCACTGCAGTTCTGCAGGGTCTCATAGCCGCTCCTAATGCTGTTTAGCTCCAGCCTCCCAGCCATAGCTTTGGGAATCTACCCAAATGTAATGACTACAACAGTGAAACACGAAGAACATAGTACAGTTGTGTACACTTACCATAAATGTAGATGTTCAAGTGTATTCACTGTTGCAGTCCAGGTTACCCACCCGCCATCCCCCCTTTTCTTCTAGTGGGGCCTATCTTTCCTTCTCTGATTTATACAACCTATGTGGTGTATTTGCTTGCGGATGAAGGTAAAGTTTATATTGCTGCATGTTATTTTATATATAGATATAAATTTTGATTACCCTTTTTGGGGGCACCTGACATCTGGGACAAGAAAAACTAAAGAAAATGGCGTCAGCTGCATCTTTTATACCCCTGACGACAAGGAAGGGGTGACGACAGCTGACGCAGGACCCAAGACTTTGGAATTCAGGCCGACTGAAGACAACCTGCCAGCAGGATTACCCAAATGTAATGACTGCAACAGTGAATACACTTGAACATCTACATTTATGTTAAGTGTACACAACTGTACTTTTTCAACATTCGAAATGCTGATAGGAACCCAAAGCAAATGCCTCATAATGATTTTCATTCGTACTGCATTCCTTGCTTAGGCCCAGACCACGGCTTTGTTCTTCGTGTTTCACTGTTGCAGTTATTACATTTGGGTAATCTGCTTGCAGGTTGCCCTCAGTCGGCTTGATTAATGAAGTCTTGGGTCCTGCGTCAGTTGCTGTCCTTCCATGATGTCAGGTCGTCAGGGGCATAAAACAAGCAGCCGATGCAATTACATCAGTCTTTCTTGCCGTGCAGTGCCCGAAGCAGAAGCATTTCGCAAGTGATGGTCGGCAGACTCCTGAAATTTTTGTTTTTGATTTTCAGAACCGAAGTCTTCAGTTAAAAGCTAAGTACCCTGTTGGGGAAACATTTTCTTGATCCTTTCCGATGTCAGTAAAAGTTAATAATTGTATTACTTGTGGAAAGCAAATACCTCATAAAGATTTTCATTCGTACTGTATTCCTTGCCTAGGCCCTGACAATGACGTACCTTGCTGTCGGTTTTGTGCTTTATTTAATCAGTGCACTATCCGTCGTTTGTATATTTTTGCCTCTAAATATTTTGGATGTTCTTCGTGTTTCACTGTTGCAATCATTACATTTGGGTAATCTGCTGGCAGGTTTCCCTCAGTCGGCCTGATTAACAAAGTCTTGGGTCCTGCATCGGTTGCTGTCCCTTCTTCCATGACGAAAAACACACCAAAATTCCAAAGCAGACAGGAACACTGGAACACACGAATGGTGAAAAAACTTTCTTTAATGACAAGTCCTGGTACCTCGGCTATTCGCCTTCAGTGGAACAAATCACCATACAAAAACCATCTCCTTATATATTCATCAATCAGTCAACTCATTAATCAATTAAGGTGAAAAAATCTTCATTTAAAGTGCAACATCTTCATTTAAAACTTACATTATTTTATATTCAAAATACATCACATTATTGCATTATTACAAATCATGTACACCGATAAAAAGGAATTCAATTAACTTCATACTTTTTTAATTTCATAAATATGCATAAATCATATTTTACGTAGTAAATAAACAAGTTAATCTTCATAATATAACAATAAATGGCATAATATGAATGAAACCATCTTAGTGAAACACCACTATCTAAATTCATGCCCCTAGGATATAACATATGAAAATCAACTATCATTCTGTATTCTAGTTTATTCAATTCAGTTTTAAAATTCCCTGCATCAAAATGTGGTCTAGCCAGCACATAAAAAATGAATCCACTATAACTGCCATTATGTGCATTGACAAAATGTGAAGCCACTGGACTGTCCATATTCCTCCTCCTGATATCTCCCAAATGCTCTAAGATGCGGATTTTAACTTTCCTCGTAGTTTGACCAATATACCGAAGGGGCTTATCACAAGCACAACCTAAAATATAGACCACCCCTTGTGACAAACAATCAAATTTCTCAAAGGCTTGATACTTTTTTCCATTAATTTTGTCTCCATGCAAATTTCTAGCCCTATTGCATGCAGAACAACGTTCACAGCATTGCATACCTACACTGATTGAATCCATAGCATACTCTAACTTCCTAGTTAGCAATTCCCTCAAATTATTATACCTACGATAAGAAAAGGTAATGTGTCTTGGAAACAAATGACCAACAGACATATCAGAAGCAGCTATGTGCCAAAATTGTTTAACAACTTTCTCCAACACCCATGAAAAATCCGAAAATCTAGGTACAAAAAATAATTACCTTCCCCACATAACCTGTTCTTAATTCCAGACAGCATCATCTCCGATTATCCTCTGGAAGATGGTCTTATCTGAACCTCATTAAGAACATTCTCCCAAAATTTTGAACGTGCTTTGCTGTCGGTTTTGTGCTAAATTTAGTCAACGCTCTATTAAATGTCTGTATATTTTTGCTTCTAAATATTTTGGCTCACGATTTAACTATCCAGAAATGTTGTCTGTTAGCAATCCGACTACCGGAATACCTAAAAAACGTAATGAAAAAGACTGAGAAAGACTGTCGAGGTCTAAAACTGATGACGCTTCTCCTAAGCTAGTCGCCAGTTCGCAGGTACTCAGTGAGGTGCTTTCACAGCCCCTGATACCCGTTACTTCTGAGACCCATTCGGAGTACGGTATGCCACAAGATGCTTCAATTATGAATTAATTGACGTTTCCTTCATTACTAAGGCCTAAATTTCGATCCATGTCTAAAAAACCGACGCCCAGGCCACATGCTCAGGCCTCTATGCCTAAAAAACAAATGATAAAAATGGCTGAAGATCTAATAACTCTAATCAGGGGTAGCCAACCCCCCCCCTCCCCTCTAAGAGGCCTAGGGTTGAGCTTGATTATGAATCTTCTGATGAGGATTCTGTTTTTTCTGACTCCTCTGATGACCTGGATTTGTCCTTTCCTACTTAGGAGGATTCTCATTCAGAGGACGCCATTCCCTTTGCTCCTCCTGAGGATTTTCCTTTTGGGGAAACCTTACATACTCTAAGGGAGCATTTTCACTGGGAAAGCCAGGAATTTTCTGATTCAAAAAAGTGGCTTGGGGATTTCCTTCTCCTACCTCAGCATAGGCCTTTGGCTATTCCTCCTGTACTAGGCTTTGTTGATGATGCTTTTTCGGAATCCAGTTTCGCTTCCGATTCCCTGCCTCCTGCTCCCAGTAAACCTGACCGATACTACAGGGTCCCTGAGTCACATAAGTTGCTTTTCAAAATTCCTATTGCAGATACAGAGACTATTTCACAGCGGCCCAAGGGCATTAAGGCTTCTACTACTAAAAATCCTACCCCTTCTGATAGAAACTCCAGGGCGCTGGATAGATGGGGTAAAAAGGTTTATACTTCAGCAACCTTGGCAATTAGAGCTTTAAACTGCCAATTGCATATGTTAAAATATCAGCAAAATGTTACTGGACTGCTTAAACAGAAAATTATGCTGATTCCTGACTCTCTGGAAAATAAAGACTTTCAGGATTTAATGCATTCTGCTGAACAAGTTGGAAAACATACTTTGCAATGCGGTTTAGATTCTTTAGAGGCCTCTTGCAGGGCTGCTGTTACTGGGTCTGTGCTTAGAAGGCATGCTTGGCTTAAGGAGCAATCTTTGCCTGATCATGGTAAAGCTAAATTGTTGGATGCGCCTTTAAATCAGGACTGCCTGTTTGGCAACAAGGCTGAAGAAGTTCTTAAAAAGATGGAAGATAAAGCTAAATCTATGCAAACTGTTAAAGATTTTTTACAAGTTTAGTCTCCTAGATTTAGTAGGCACTGGCCTTCTAAGAATTGGTCCTTTCCAGCCCCTTCCAGGTTTTCTCAAGCCAAACCCAGACACAGCAAAAACCCCAGGTTTCAGTCCCAGGGGACTCAGAACTAAGCAGTGGGGGACCTCTGCTTCCAATTCTGGGAATATCAAGACACCCCCCTGTACTGTCTCAATGACTTCCTTTTAAAATTTCCAAGTATTTATCTTCTGACTGCCCCTTTGGGGGGAAAGATTGCTCTTCATGCAAAGAACTGGGAACTCATTACCCAGGACAAATGGGTTTTAAATATAGTATCCCAGGGATACAGATTTCACTTCCACACATTGCCAACACCAAGTGGGTGGCCAGACCTACCACCAAATCGGTGGGCAGAGGCTCAAAAGCAAGTACTTTCTCTCTTAAGCATGGGGGCTATTCAACTGGTACCAGAAGAGGAAAAAGGGCAAGGTTTCTACTCCAGTTTTTTCCTGGTACCCAGAAAAGACTAATCATGGTGTCCAATCCTGGGCCAGTCTACTCTGAACACCTTTCTGGAGATTCCAATATTCAAGATGCTGACTCTTCATCAACTACTTCCTATGCTAGACAAAGACGCCTGGTTGGCAACACTAGATATAAAAGAAGCATACCTGCACATCCCAGTCAGGGAGTCTTGCAGAAGATACCTACGCTTCAAAGCAGGCTACATGCACTGTCAGTTCTCTTCACTGCCCTTTGGCATTTCTACTGCGCCCAGGATATTCACAAAGTGCCTAGCTCCAGTTATTGCATTTTGCAGGCAAAGAAGTATTCAGATATACCCATACCTGTCGGTTGTCTAATTCAGGCAGAAAGCCAGGACATACTTTTGAATCATCTGGGGTTTGTAAAAAGGATTCTAACTTGTCTGGGGTACACCATAAATGAAAAGAAATCACACCTGGTACCCTGTGAACAAATTGCATTCCTGGGAGCAAGCTTGAATACAACTTCCCAGATGGCTTACCTCACACCAGAAAGGCAAATTAATTTTACAACTTGCTTCAAACAAGTGGCCTCAAAAACCCTGCTATCTGCAAGACAAATACTGCAAGCCTTGGGATTCATGGCCTCCTGCATTCTTCTAATTCCATATGCAAGACTGTATATGAGGAAACTACAGTGGTATCTAAAAAGCCTGTGGAGTCAACATTCTCACAGCCTAGAAACAATGATTCCTGTCGTACCTTGCCTGTGCTAGAGTTCCTTTGGTGGGCAAAGGCCTGCCACCAAAACAAGGGACTAACTTTCACACCACCCCCTGCCGCCCAAACCCTAACAGATGCATTAGACTATGCATGCGGGGGCTCACCTGGCAGGGAAGTGAATTCAGGGCAAATGGAACCCAAGTCAAATGCACCTGCATATCAATCAAAAATAAATGTTAGTGGTACAGAATGCTCTGACAGCCTTCAAGAACTAAATTCTTCCAGGACAACTAATGGTAAAGACGGACAACACCATGTTTATGTGGTACATAAACAAGCAGGGGGTACACATTCTTACCCCCTCTGCAGACTAGCCATGGCATTGTGGAACACGGCTTTGAGCTACCAAGTGCACCTGCAAGCTCAATTCCTGCCAGGAAAATTAAATACACTTGCAGACGAACTAAGCAGAAACCTCATGGACCCACACAAGTGGAAACTGGAGCCAAGGATTTTCAACATGTTGACAAGCGAATGGGGGAGCCCAGATATAGACCTGTTTGCCTCCCCCCAGAACTACCAATTGGACAAATTTTGCACAAGGACTCCCCACAAACAAGCCTGGAAAGTGGATGCTCTGTCCTTCAGCTGGAAAAACCTATCAGTCTTTGCCTTCCACTCGCTGCCTCTGCTCTCCAAAGTACTACTAAAAGTCAAACAGGACAAACCAAGGATGATTTTGATTGCTCCAGACTGGCCGCGTCAACACTGGTACCCCCTCCTGTGCAGTGTGTCACAGTTATCTCCATGCCACCTGCCTCAAACTCCTTCCCTACTGTTTCAGCAGGAGAACCAGATTCTGCACCCTCAGGTCCAACACTGAACCTTGCAGCCTGGCTGATTACTTACTCTCCCTTACTATCCCTCAGCAAACCTGTGATGGATGTCATCTTAGAGGCAAGGAGGCCTAGTACTAAAAAATCTTATGCTGAAAAATGGAAATGATTCTGTGCCTGGAACCAATCTCAAGGGATGAGCACAGCAGCGCCCAATTTTCCTCAGATTTTACAATACTTAACTGAGATGCTTCACAAGGGCCTGTCTTTTTCCTCCATTAAAATCCACTCCTCAGCCATTTCAGCTCATTATAACACAGAACTTCCCCCTATTCTCTCATCCACTGCTCAAGCAGTACCTCAGAGGGGCCAAAAATTTGAGGCCACCCAGGAGAGCTCCAACCCCAGCCTGGGACCTTAACTTTGTCTTGGAGATACTCACTCTACCTCCTTTTGAGCCAGCTGCTACTGCAGACCTAAAATTTCTTTCTTGGATAACAGCTTTCCTTTTGGCAATCACTTCAGCTAGAAGGGTATCTGAATTACAGGCTCTTATGGCAGTGGAGCCTTTCATCATCTTGCATGCGGACAGTGTCACTCAGAACAAATCCATCCTTTATGCCCAAGGTGGTATCCAGTGTGGCTCTTAATCAGTCCATTCATTTGCCAACCTTCTTTCACAGTCCACAGAACAAATGGGAACGGTTTCTGCATTCCTTGGATATGCACAGACAACTTAGATTCTACTTGAACAGGACTAAACCTCAAAGAAAAACTGAACTGCTGGTAGCATTTGCTGCAGGAGCAGAGGGGAAGGCTATTTCAAAACCATTTCTAAATGGATAAGCCATTGCATTAATTTCTGCTATAAGCACCATGAAAAACCTATCTTCTAGGGGATCAGATCTCACTCCACCAGGGCTGCATCTACCTCTACAGCCTTTATCTGAGGTGTCCCTACCAGGGACATCTTAGAAGTTGCTACCTGGAGCTCTGTACATACCTTCAAGCATTACCGCATGCCTATTTTTTCTAAATCAAGAGCTGGTTTTGCCACTGCAGTCTTGCAGGGCTTAATAGCTGGTCCTAATGCTGTCTAACTTCCTCCTCCCTTCCTTAGCTTTTGTGAATCAACCCAAATGTAATGACTGCAAAAGTGAAACACGAAGAACATAGTGCAGTTGTGTACACTTACCATAAATGTAGATGTTTGAGTGTATTCACTGTTGCAGTCCTGGTTAACCTCCCTCCAGCCCCCTGACTTCTCTTGGCTATACTTTCCTTCTTGTTTAGTGTATTTCAGCTTTCTGGTGTATTTGCTTTTTGTTGGAGGTGTAACCTAACATATAATTGCTTCCCATTATGGGGGCACCTGATATCTGGGGCAAGAAAAACTGATGTAATGGCATCGGCTGCATGTTTTATACCCCCTGACGTCATGGAGAGACAGAATCTGACACAGGGATTCAAGACTTTGATATTCAAGACGACTGAGGGCTACCTGTAGGCAGATAACCTAAATGTAATGACTGCAACAGTGAATACACTCAAACATTAACATTTATGGTAAGTGTACACAACTGTACATCTGAAGTAGGATATTCATTTGTCTGCAACCTGTGGGTTATGGATCCGATATCGGATCCGAACCGGCATGGTTTTCCAGCTATGGATCCAAGCTCTCAGCTCCTCCCCTCACCCATAATGCCCTGCTCTACCCTCATGACCTCAGATCTTGTTTGCCGCGCTGGTAACTAGATGTGGATTACATAGCTCTCAGCTAAGTAGACTTTTTCTTGTTGAAAAATAGAGAATTTTTTCTTTCTTTAACAATTTTTGTGTGAAAGTTGTAGGTTTCCCGTTATTATTGACTGTTTTTAGTTTAATTTAATTTTCAGTAGTAATTTTTATTCCCTCCCCTCGCTGGTACGTAGAGTGTGTGTGAGGCCTGTGTGCTTCTTTTATTGTTTAAGTTACTTTTCTGTAACTTTAGGTTAGTTTATAGACTATGGCTGAACAGCCTAAGTCCATATTTTCAAAATGCTCCGAGTGTGGCCATAAGCTCTCACCGGCCGATGGCCACACTCGGTGTGTTAAGTGTCTTGGGGTTGAGCACCTCACATCTGGTTGTTCCATTTGTGCAGGGTTCAACCCCAGGGCACTGAGGGAGCGGAGGTCCAAGCTGGTCTTGGCGGGTCTTTTACCGCGGACTCGGCTCCGACCTCCGCTCCTTCGGGACTCCTGGCTGCAGTTGTTCCCCTGTGGCACCCCTCCTGCTCCTGGGACTCAAACTCCCGCTTCAGGACAGGAGAGGGATGCATCTAAAGGACCGGAGGAGAAGCACCTGGCGGGCCGAGACCTCTGTTTCGGCCCGCCAGCCAAGCGAGCTTCTCCCGGCTTCCTGTCGGTCGGTCTCCTCCTTCGGCTCCGGTCCCCTGTGTGCTTCTCACCTGGTCCTGAGGAGGAGGAGACCGATCTCCGTCGAGGCTATCGAGGAGGCATTCCAGGCCTACCTCGGTAGCCTCGTCGAGATCTACCCATAGCCTTTCGGATGCTGATCTGGACGGATGATGAGAAGGTTCATCCAGGCCCAGATGCAGATGGGAGTGCTCTTGCCTCCCCTCGGGAGCTCAACACCCTTTTAAGCCTATTGCTCCTTCTCCGACCCGCTATCCGGGTTCGAGCAACTGGAGCCGAGCAGCCGGGCGGGGAGGTCGGATCCGATAGTACTTGGTACCGGATCCGACCATGCCCTCAGTGCGTCGGATCCGATCTCGGAGCCTGGATCCGAGCCGGATCCGGGGATCAGTGCTCCCGGCGCCGTCTGTGTCGGAGCGCACTGTCGCCGGATCCGAGTGCTTGGCGCCGGCTCCGATCCACTCTTCGGATCCGAGGGAGCCGATTGTCGGATCCTTTGATCGAGGTCGGCTCCCTTCGGCTTTTGATGTAGTGGAGAGGGCTCTGTTGAGGGTCTCCGGACCCCGGCACTTGCTTCGGCTCAGATCCATGCTCCCTCTGCACTGGGACAGGCTTCCACCATCCGGCCCCTGGGACAGCCCGTTTCTGTGCCCCAAGTTGCTCCCATGGAGCAAATTGCTGTTTGCGAGGACTCCTCTGACAGCCCCCAGAGGAGGCCCTCGCAAGCATACATGCAAAGGAGGCACATTGACTCCCGAGTCTCTCACTGAAGACACGGACTTGGAGGAAGGGAAGGCTCCCCACGGTCACCCCGAGGATGTCTCCTTCGGAGACATCATGGAAATGCTCCGTATTAGGGGGTGGTCTGCCCCAAGTCTTCCTCGGACGAGTCCGTGTTCTTGGAGGCATTCAAACGGGCCCGTCTACCTCTTGGGTGTCCCCTGCCGACCCCTGGTGGACCTTATTACCACCAGGGCGTGGAAGGAACCGGACACCATGGAGCCAATTCCCAAAAGACCTGACAGGATCCTTAGCCCGCCCTCCGACAGGACCCATTGGAGTAAGGGGCCTCCTGTAGATGCCATGTTGATGGCGGCGGCCACAAAGAGGGAACTGGCTCAGGAGAGTCCCTCAGTCCACCCACCGAGCAAGGAGTCTCGGATGATGGACCGCTTGGGGAAGCGGATGTTCAGTTCGGCGACCTTCTCGGTAAGGCGCTGAACTATTTGGCACATGTTATTCGGATGCAGCGAGACCTTATTAAGAGTACGCTGCATCCCCTGAGTCCATTTCGAGGAGGACAGAGCTCTGCACTCCACCAAAATGGCCACTCTTAGGTCAGTCACAAATACTTCTATGCTACTCTCCCATGCTACGGAGGGCCGCTAGAGCTGCGGGACAGGACTGGTCACTAGACGTCAGGCCTGGCTCCGCCACTGCGATTTTTCTGAGCCCTTCAAGGCGTCGTTTGCAACGCCCCTTTGATGGTTCTGCTCTGTTTGGCAAGACCGTTCGCGAGGCGTTGACCCAGAGCGAAGGACGGAAGACGCTGTCTGCCGTCGGAATCCGCTTCTCTGCACCCCAGAGGCCCTATTCTAGGAACCAAAAGGGTCAGAAGAAGATGTGGTTCGAAGTCGCAGCAGTCCCAGCCTGCTCCGGACAACCAGTCCTTCCGTGGCAGAGGAGGACAGGGAGGACGCCGCCCTAGAGGCAGAGGGGCTCCCAGAAACTTCGGGTCCAGGGAACCTTTCTCTGAACGGCCGCGCAGCAACCCTGAGGGTTGCCCGACTGCTCTACTCTGGAGGCAGTCGGGGGCGTTCCGGGGCACCTAGCGGCATGGGAGTCCATAACATCGGACCGCTGGGTTCTCCAAATCATATCCAGGGATATCGCATTCCTTTCCTTCACCTTCCAAAGATGAAGTCCCTCCCAGACGTACCACCCGGTCAAAGGGAGGCCGCTTTGGCAGAAATTGGCCATCTGCTAGAGAAAAGAGCCATCCAGCCCGTTCCCCAGACCAGATCGGATCAGGGTTCTACTCCAGGTTCTTTTAGTGCCAAAAGACGGGGAACTAAGACCAATCCTAGACCTCTCTCTCTTGAATCTGGCAGTCCCCAAAGAAAAATTCGAATGGTCACTCTACAATCTATTCTCCCCTTCTGGGAGAAGGCCACTGGATGTGCTCGATAGATCTCAAGGACGTACTACCACATCCTAATGGACAGGCGCTCAGGAGGTTTCTCCGCTTCGGCTGGGAGCCAGTCACTACCAGTTCGGGTCCTTCCCTTTGGTCTCACCACAGCCCCAGGGTGTTTACCAAAGTACTAGCAGTGGTAGCGGCCCACCTGAGGCTTCAGGGGTGCAGGTCTTTCCCTACCTGGACGACTGGCTCCTTACCGCCCCAACAAGGCATCTACTTCTCTCGGCGCGAGACTCCTTTCTCCATCTTGCTCCATTTCTGGGCATCACAATAAATACAAACAAGTCCAACCTGGCACCCACTCAGCTCTTAGATTTCATAGGGGCCAGACTAGACACAAGGAGTTTACGAGCCTTCCTCACTGCGGACAGAGTTCTAAATCTGCAGCTCCAGGTGCGGGCCATTCTCCATTCATGTTCTGTTCCAGCGGAGTTGGTCCTGAGGGCTCTAGGGTCCATGGCTTCGTCGATAGCACTTCTTCCTCTTGCAAGGCTCAATATGCGCATTCTACAGTGGACGCTCTTAGTACAGTGGTCATACCTTGCTCTCCCCATGCATCATCCCATAGCGATCAGCAAGGCTTGCAAGCGGTCCCTCTTGTGGTGGCTCCACTGCCCGGATCTCCACGAGGGTCGCCCATTTTGTGCTTCTCCGCCTCTCGCCACGGTGACCACGGACGCCTCCCACCTCGAGTGGGGGCACTTTGGCCGGACAGTCCAAGGCACGTGGAGCGATTCAGAGACCTTACTGCATATCAATGTTCTAGAGATGAGAGCAGTGCTCTTAGCGTTGCTAGCACTTCAGGACTTTCTTCCCTTGGGAACAATTGCGATTCAATCGGACAATATGTCTGTTGTCTGGTACATCAACAAGCAAGGGGAACAAGGTCTTACCCTCTTTGTCGAGAGGCCATGAGAGTTTGGGAATGGGCAATCTCCACCAATCGCTTTCTCATAGCAACGCACATTCCGGTCGGTCCAACATCCTAGCGGACAAGCTCAGTCGCACCATTCTGACCCCTTACGAGTGGTCTCTCAATTCTCAAGTAGCGAACGCATATTCGCACGGTGGGGAACCCTTCATGCGATCTTTTGCTTCTCCCTCAAACACCAAGTGCGACAGTTTTTTCGCTCTAATACCTCCTCCCGGAGGTACCCCAAGAGACGCTCTGGTGCATGCTTGGCCACCCGGTCTTCTGTATGCCTATCCACCCTTGCCTCTGATGCTGCAAGTTCTTCAGAAAGCCTCTCGGGTGGGTTGCAGAATGATTCTCATTGCTCCATTCTGGCCTCGACAGATCTGGTTCCCCTTCCTAAGGTCTCACTCGGTGAATCCTCCTTGGATTCTAGATCCCATTCCGGATCTGATATCCCATCCATCCTGCATTCCTCCTCCGAACCTGGACAACCTGAAGCTGACCGCTTGGCTGCTCCAGTTCCACTCTTGATAAGGACTCGGTATTTCTTCACGGGTGAAGGCTATTTAGGTGGCGGCTCATAAACCATCCACTAGAAAGGTTTACCGAAGCAAATGGAAACGTTACTCTGTGTGGGCGGAGCGGCAAGGCCTAGATCCCTTCACGGTTCCTCTCCCTGTAGTGCTTGATTTTCTAACCTCTCTCTTTAATGATGGTGCCAGCAGTTCCACAGTCAAAGTTCAACTGGCGGCAATTTCTCACTATCACATTGGTCAAGAGTCTAATCCTCTTATGTCAGCCAAATTGTGCAAAACATTTCTTAAAGGTACTTTCCTTCTCAGGCCCCTATAAAGCAAGCAGTTCCTCCTTGGGACCTTTCTTTGGTCCTACAGGCCTTGACCGCTCCCCTTCGAGCCAGCGGCTCGGTGGATCTCAAATTCTTGTCCTACAAGACAGCCTTTTTGGTAGCCATTACATCAGCCAAGAGAGTTTCTGAACTTCAAGCTTTATCAGCTAAACCTCCTTACTTGGTATTTCATCCGGACCGTGTCTCCCTCAGGACCAACCCGTCCTTCCTTCCTAAAATCGCTTCTGAAGCAAACATCAATCAATCCATTAACCTCCCTGTTTTCTTCCCTAAGTATGAAAACAAAGGTGAATATAAGCTACACACTAGATGTTCACAGGCAACTTAGATTTTATCTCAACAGGACAGCTGGTCATAGGCAATCCGACCAGCTGTTTATTTCCTTTGCAAAATTCAATTTGGGCAAGCCAATTTCTAAAGTTTCTCTGTCCCGCTGGATTTCACAGTGCATTTTATTGGCTTATCAAGCGTCAGGAAGGCCCGCACCGGGGGGTGTTCATGCCCATTCAACCCGGTCAGTATCTACCTCGGCAGCCTTCAAAGCTAGGATTCCTCTAGATGATATTTGTGCAGCAGCCACGTGGGCTTCATCTCATACATTTATTTCTCACTATAAGTTGGATCTTGCATCTAGGGGTAGAGCATCCTTTGGCTCCGTGGTGCTCCGGAATATCCTTCCATGATGGCCGCCCAAGATTCAGGTAGCTGGGGACTCTGTCCCACAGGTTGCAGACAAATGAATATCCTACTTCAGATTTAGAAGTTATGTACTCACCATAACGTTCCATCTGAGTAGGTGTATTCATTTGTCTGCAACCATCCCGCCCTCCTATCCCCCTGGCCTTTCAGTTTCCTGCATATTCCTTGTTACCCTTTTGAGGGTATTGTTGCTTTGGCAAACTCGATCTGAGGTCATGAGGGTAGAGCAGGGCATTATGGGTGAGGGGAGGAGCTGAGAGCTTGGATCCATAGCTGGAAAACCATGCCGGTTCGGATCCGATATCGGATCCATAACCCACAGGTTGCAGACAAATGAATACACCTACTCAGATGGAACGTTATGGTGAGTACATAACTTCTAATTTTGGCAAACAGAGTGGGGAAACAAACATCTGCAAGCAGTAGGCCAGCTGTTAGATTGTTATACTTAGTTTAATTGGGTTGCTAAAAGAAGGATTTTGTGTTTCTCAAGCTGACTTTGGTGCAGAACGTCCTCTAAAATTAGGGGTTTGATACACTAGTTACAGTAACATTCTTGTAAGCTTAGTTGGTACATTGACTTGACATCATTAAAGTATTTTATTTATGACCATATATAGGGTTTTGTGAGTGTACAACAGTTTTATTATTTTGGGGGATTTTATTTTCAGACAGGGGAGCTGCGGACAAAGATGAGCCAATCCCATGAAGACAGTTTAACAAGTGTTGCATGGAATCCAGATGGAAAGAGATTTGTAACAGGCGGCCAGCGTGGGCAGTTCTATCAGTGCGTAAGTAGACTTGCCAATGTTGCTTCAGATGTGCAGCGAAGAAATGTCTTTGAAAGGAAGTCACAGTCATGTGCAGATATGCTGCATTTAGTTTCAGAGGAGTAATTGGCTTTACCACTGTAACATTGCATGTGTTAACCAAGTCTGTACTGTACACTTCAAAGATCTCAATAGGAATTTACATTGGAGTGAATGCTGGAGGGAAGGAGTCTTGGAAAATCTGAAGATAGTACAATACTGTAACCAAAACAGCATGGTTTTACAACAGTTCATGTCAAAGAAAAAGTCATTTGTCAGGTTCATTGGAGATGTGAAGTTGTTCTCTCTCGCCTTCATTCTCACTGATTGGTTCGGAGCTGATCCTCTGCTCCACTCTGTCAGATGCTAAAGCTCAAGGTCTTCAAACAGCTCGTGGCCTACTTCCTATCCCATGATGTAATAGTGCTTCCCCCAGATTTTGTTTGCCGCTGCAAAAGATCTGGAGTTCCTTGACAGCTCTGACCAGTATTGTTAAAATATCTTTGTATTTTCTTTCTACAATTTCTTGGTGGTGGTATATAGAAAAAAATGTATGCATTTTTTGTGTTTGATAGTTATATTTAGTATTAGAGTGCTTTTTCTCTGCATTTGTGGCCGCTTTTTTCTAGGCCTATTTATAAAAATTATCTTGGAGATTATTTAGTTAAGGCAACTTTCCTCCCTATCCCTTCTGTCTGCTTTAAAGTAGCAAGCCCGTTTTTTTTATTAGGGCAGTAGTAGTTCGCCTTTCTACTGTTAGATTTGAATTTGTAAATTTAATTCAGCCCTGTGGTGGTGGTAGGGTTGTATTATATCTTTGAATAGCATTGTATGCTTCTTACAGTTAGTACCATAGTTTTTTGTAGTGTAGAGTTAGACCCTGTTTTCATTGGGCTATTATTGTTATTGTTGATATTGTGTGCTTTGTTACATAGTGTGTTGTTGTGTTATATTATATAGTTACAGCTGTGCAGCCAAGTGCTCCAGATTGTGCGGAATGCTCCGCATTTGGGATTGATTTTAACCCACTGTTCTGCAGTTCTGCATTGAACAGTGGTGGCTCCTCTTTGCAATTTTTGACTGGCTTGTATACCGCAATTAAAGCCAGTCAACATTGCGGTATACATGCCAATCAAGCATCTATTCGTGTTTCTGATGCAAAGGGAGCCACAAAATGTGGCCAGTCACATGCCACTACTAGTGTTTTCACGCTGCTACGGTATCTGTAAGATGGGTGTGCTTCTAATGTTTTTGTGTTTTGTGAATTGTGACTGAATATTTGGATCAGAAATCATGAAAGTGATGCTTTGGGCAGGGCTGTCTCGTGTATAATGCCTGTTTGTTCAATAAATCATTTGGTTGTATACAACTTTTCTTACTGGTGTGAATTTACTTTTGTGCTCATCCGTGTTCTATTTCAGATGTGCCGTGTTTCTCATTAATTTCCCTTCCCTGGTACTAGGTTACTGAATTTGGTGGCCTTTTGAGAAATAATAGTTAGCACCACTGACTACAGACTGATTCTGAGGACACTGGCAGTAACTACCCATTCAGACACAAACTGTATGTTTTAAGCATGGTTGTAACTGTGTATGGTGAAAGCAATTCTGTGCAATGCATACTGAGTGTATGACAATTTGTACTCGTGCATTATAGTACGAAGGTGTGTGTTGCACTGTGAGTTCCTTTAAACTCCTGAAACTCATGGGATTACTGCCCATTCTCACATATTTCATTCATACATTAATTCATTCACTCTCTTGGTGCCCGCTTAATCCATGGGGAAGGTGGGGGGGCTGAAACCTTTTTTGGTTTTTAGTGAACAGAGTGTAGACGGACCAATTCCTGACTGTGTGCCATTACATCTCAGTATCTCGCACCACCTTAGACTTCATTTTGTTTATATATTATGGCATGTAGGACACATTAGAAAAGGGGATGGTTTAAATTTACTGTATATTATTCATATACTGTCTCCTCCTGTTTCTTTATAATAGGAAGTTTTTTCATAATTTTTTTGAGGTATTTGCAGCTGTTTTCCTTGCTTCTGGCAGAACATTGTGCATACTGAAATAATACACGTTTCTATTTTGTAGCAACCAGTATGATGTTATAAGGTTCAACACAAAGGATAGTGTCTGACATGTCTCACAATTTATTGTAGTCTATAGATGCTGCTGCAGTGGCAGGGAGATTGATCTGTATTGGATAGTTGCAGCAGTGTCTGTGTGTCTATTTCTGTTTGTGTGAGTTATTAAATACTGCTTTTGTCAGTCAGGAATAAAGGGCTATGGTAATGTGAAACAGGAAGGTTTCTAGTTAGTACTATGTTCAAGGTACGCTTTTTGCACAGTGCGAAAATAGTGTGTTCCACTTTTTGACTGTTTGTCACACATTACTATGGTCTGTGTTCCACATTGGGCTCTTCGCAGGTTGAGACCTATGAGTTACAGCCCTACATAATTTTTTCTTTGAGGCTGTTCTAGATGAGAGTGCTTTACCATGTCTGAGAAAGCTAAGTCTGGTTTCAAGAAATGCCCCAAATGTGGAATAAAGATGTCTATCACAGATGGGCACACAGACTTTTATTGTCTATGTGAGCTTCACCTTCAAGAAAATTGTGCCATCTGTCACTCATTTAGATGCTCTTCATGTTTCACTGTTGCAGTCATCACACTTGGGTTATCTACCTGCAGGTAGCCCTTAGTCAGCCCAAATTACCAGAGTCTTGGGATTTCTGCGTTGGATGATGTCGCTTCTTCCATGACGTCAGGGGTATAAAACATGCAGCCGACGCCATTATATCAGCTTTTCTTGCCAAGTGGTGCTAGAAGCAGAAGCAGTTCGCAAGTGCCAGTCGGCTGCCTCCTGAAATATTCTTTTTTTTGAGTTTCAGATCTGAAGTCTTCTAAAAGTTAAGTACCCCGTTGGAGATCCTTTTTTCTTGCTGTAACTGATGTCAGAAAAAAATAATTGTTTTGCCTGTGGAAAGCAAATACCTCAGAGATTTCCATTCTTACTGCATCACCTGTTTAGGCCCAGACCACGATGTTCCTCGCTGTCGGTTTTGTGCCTTGTTCAATGCCCGAACTGTTCATCTTCGGGCTATTTTTGTAGCTAAATTCTTTTGCTCTCATTCTCCGTATTCCAAAATGGTTTTGATAAGCCATCCGACTATCTATCTTCCAAAAAACCGTAAGGATAAAGACAGACAGACCGCTTAAGTCCAAAACTGCCCACGACGCTTGTGCTAAGCTAGTCGCCAGTCCGCTGGTACTCTGCTGCTTTCGCAGCCCCTGATACCCGCTTCTACAGATTCGCAGGCCTCTACTGAGACCCATTCAGAGTCCGGTATGCTGCGAGATGCTTCTTTGACTATGGAACCTGCGGATGTCTCTACCTTGGATGGGTCCGGAGCCGCTGTGCAGGCACTGGCTTCTGAGGGTGTATTCAGGCCTTCCGATGTTCATATTAAACAGGCTACTTCATTTCAAACCAAAAATATCGAATTTCTCAGGCCCAGAGTTCGCACTATGCCTGGGAAACCGACGACCAAAGTGCATTCTCAGGCCCCCGTGCCACAGAAACAAATGCTTAGAATGGCTAAAGACCTTATTATTTTAATTAGGGGAAGCCAGCCTTCTCCCTCTAAAAGACCTAAAACTGATTTTCCTTCTAATTCTTCAGATCAGGAGTCTGATTCTGATTCTTCTGATTACCAGGACATACCTTTATCTACATATGAGGGTTCTGATGCAGAGGATTCCATTCCCTCTGCTTCCCCACCAGAGAATTTTTCTTTCGGTGAAACCCTGCATACTCTGAGAGCATTTCCGCTGGGAGTGCCAGGACTACCCACGGTCCAAAAAGAGACTCGGGGGAATTTTTAAACTTGCCTCAGCACAGGCCTCTAGCTATACCTCCTGTTCTGGAAATTGTACATGTCTTCATGGAGTCCAGTCTTACCCCTGATACTTTGCCCCCAGCTCCCAGGAAACCTGACCAGTACTACAGAGTACCTGACTCTCACAAATTCCTATTTAAGAATCCTACTGTGGATGCAGAGACCATTTCCCAGGGACCTAAAGGCATTAAGGCTGCTACAGCCAAAAACCCTACCCCTTGGGGCAGGGATTCTAGGGCTTTAGACAGATGGGGTAAGAAGGTATATACCTCGCTAGTCTTGCCATCAGGGCTTTAAATTGCCAGTTTCACATGTTAAAGTATCGGCGACATATCATGGAACTACTTTTCCTGATTGTGCAGAACATAACGATTTACAAGAGTTAATGCATTCTGCTAACCAACTTGGAAAACATACTTTTCAATGTGGTTTTGATGCCTCAGAAGCATCTTGCAGGGCTGCTGTCACTGAGTCTGTTCTTAGAAGGCATGCTTGGCTTAAGGAACAAATCTTGCTAGACCATGTCAAAGCAAAATTACTAGATGCTCCAGTAAACCATGAACGTCTGGCACTAAAGCAGAAGTCTTCCTCAAAAAGATGGAGGAAAAAGCTAAATCTATGCAAACTGTTAAAGATCTCCTACAAGTGCAGCCACCTAGGTTCAGTAGGCATTGGCCTTCTAAAAACTGGTCTTTTCCAGTCCCCTCCCAGACCTTCTCAGTCCAAACCAAGGGGCAGCAGACCACCAAGACTACAGTCTCAGGGTATGCACAGATCTAAACAATGGAGTGTTCCCACCTCAGAAACAGGGAGTAGTAAGCCACCTTCCTATGGAAAAAGTTCACAATGACTTGTCCTTCATCCTTCCAAGCCTTGCCCAGGTACTTGCACCCTTAGGTGGAAAACTAGCCCTGTGCGCAAAAAACTGAGTGTACATTACCCAGGACAGATGGTTCCTGAACATTGTATCCCAAGGATACAGAGTCTACTTCCACTCACTGCCAACCCCTAGCGGATGGACAGACCTCCCCCCCAAACTTGTGGGCAGAGGCCCAAAGGCAAATACTTTCTCTTCTCAGTATCAAGGCTATTCAGCCTGTCCCAGCAGAGCAAACACGGGACAAGGGTTTTACTATAGACTGTTTCTGGTACCCAGAAAACAACTCTTGGCGCCCTAACCTGGATCTGTCTGTCCTCAACACCTTCCTAGTGGTTCCAAGATTCAAAATGCTTACTCTCCAACAGCTGTTTCCTATGCTAGCCAAGGACTCCTGACTAGCCACCCTAGACTTAAAAGAAGCTTATCTACACATCCCTGTAAGGCAATCTTGCAGGAAATGTCTATGTTTCAGAGCAGGCTGTATGCACTATGAGTTCTCTGCACTTCCCTTTGGCTTATCTACTGCACCCAGGGTATTCACAACATGCCTAGCTCCTGCCATTGCATATTGCAGGCAGAGAAAAATTCAAATTTACCCATACTTAGACGATTGCCTGATTTAGCCGGACAATCAGGAATTGCTACTTCAGCACCTGACATTTGTACAGAGACTTCTAACTTCACTTGGGTTTACCATCAACCAACAGAAATCGCATCTGGTACCCAGCCAAAAAATTGTATTCCTGGGAGCAAGCTTGAACACAACTTTCCAGATGGCATTCCTCACTCCAGAAAAGCAGATTTATTTGACAAACTACTTCAATCTACTGGCCCCCCAAACCCAGCTATCTGCAAGAAAAGTACTGCAACCCCTAGGGTTCATGGCCTCTTGCATTCTACTAATTCCATATGCAAGACTGCATATGAGGAAACTTCAATGGTACTTAAAAAGTCTCTGGTGTCTACATTCTCAGGACCTGGAAACAATGATTTCTATCATTCCTTGTATCAAGACAGAGTTCCTTTGGTGGGCAGAGGCCTTCTACCACAACAAGGGACTCCCTTTCACTCTAGCCCTGCCGCCCAAACCCTAACAGATGCATCAGACTATGCATGGGGTGCTCACATGGCAGGAAAATGCATTCAAGGCAGATGGAGCCCAAAACAAATGCACCTGTATATCAATCAGAAAGAAATGTCAACTGTACAGAATGCACTGACAGCCTTCAAATACCTTATTCTTCCAGGACAACTATTGATAGACAGACAACACCACAGTTATGTGGTATATATACAAGCAGGGGATAACCCATTCCTACCCGCTCTGCAGGTTAGCCATGGCTTTGTGGAACACAGCCTTGAGCAATCAAGTGCATCTGCAAGCTCATTTCCTGCCAGGCAAACTACATTCAGTGGCAGACTACCTAATCAGAAAACTAATGGACCCACACGAGTGGAAACTAGAACCCAAATCAGTCAAGCTTCTGATCCACAGGTGGGGGGCACCAGAGGTAGACCTCTTTACTTCCCCGCAGAACTATCAATTGAGCAAATATTGCACCAGAACTCCCCACAGCCAAGCATGGAAAGTGGATGCCCTGTCCTTTACATGGGAAAAAACTCTCAATCTATGCCTTTCCCCCTCTGCCCCTCCTCTCGAAGGTTCTATTAAAGATCAGCCAGGGCAAGCCAAGGACAATCATGATTGCACTAGACTGGCCACTCCAGCACTGGTACCCACTTTTGCGCAGTCTGACAGTAGTGCCACCATGGCACCTGCCTCAGATCCCTTCCCTGCTGTCCCAGCAGGAGGGCCAGATTTTGCATCCTCAGCTGCAAACCCTGAACCTAGCAGCCTGACTCATCCCCTGAACACATCACCAGCAACCCTCAGTAAACAGGTGCTGTAGCTCATCATTGAGGCAAGAAGGGCTAGTACTAGGAAATCCTATTCAGAAAAGTGGAAAAGACACTGTTCTTGGAGCCAGTCTCAGGGAATGGACACAACCATGCCCAACTTGCCTCAAATACTAAATTACCTAACAGAACTGCTCCACAAAGGCCTATCCTTCTCTTCAGTTAAGATTCATGCCTTTGCCATCTCAGCTCATTACAGTATTGAGCCCACCCCTCTTTTTTCTCACCCTCTGGTGAAACAGTTCCTGAGGGGAGCCAAAAATTTAAGACCCCCCCCCCCCCAGGAGAGCTCCCACACCAGCCTAAGACCTTAACTTTGTATTGGAGAAGCTCATGCTTCCTCCCTTTGAACCTGCAGCTACAGCAGAGTTAAAATTCCTCTCTTGGAAAACAGCCTTACTTCTAGCCATCACTTCAGCAAGAAGAGTGTCTGAATTGCATGCCCTTATGGCAGTGGAACCCTTCATTGTCTTCCATGCGGACAGGGTTTCCCTCAGGACTAGCCCATCATTTATGCCCAAGGTGGTATCTAGTGTGGCTTTAAACCAATCCATTCATTTGCCAACCTTTTTCCCTAATCCTCAGAATAAAGGAGAAAGGATCCTGCACTCCCTTGACATACGCAGTCAGCTTAGGTTCTACCTGGACAGGACTAAACCTTTTAGAAAATCTGACCAGCTGCTAGTCAGCTTTGCTACAGGGGCAGAGGGCAAGGCCATTTCAAAGCAAACCATTTCTAAATGGATAGCACACTGCATCCATTTCTGCTACAAACACCATGGAAAACCTACCCAACAGGGGATCAGAACTCATTCCACTAGGGCTACCTCAACCTCTACAGCATTTCTCAGGGGAGTCCCTACCAGGGACATCCTGGAAGCTGCAACCTGAAGTTCTGTACACACCTTCACCAGGCATTACCCCTTACCTATATTTTCTAAATACAGAGCTGGATTTGCCACAGCAGTCTTACAAGGCCTGCTAGCCAGCCCTAATGCTTCTTGACTGCCTCCACCCTTCCTCAGCTTTGGGAATCAACCCAAGTGTGGTGACTGCAACAGTGAAACACGAAGAACATAGTACGGTTGTGTACACTTACCATCAATATAGATGTTCCAGTGTATTCACTGTTGCAGTCCTGGTTACCCACCCCCCAGCCTCCTGACTTCTTTATACTTTTTACCTATCCTTTTCTTGGCCATATCTTATAACAATGGTATTTACTTTTTGCTGGGGGTGTTCCACACCATGTAATTGCTTCCTATTTTGGGAGCTCCTAACATCTGTGGCAAGAAAAACTGATGTAATGGCATTGGCTGCATGTTTTGTACCCCTGACGTCATGGAAGAAGTGACAGCATCCGAAGCAGAAATTCCAAGACTCTGGTATTCGGGCCGACTGAAGGCTACCTGCAGGCAGATAACGCAAGTGTGATGACTGCAACAGTGAATACACTCTAACATCTACATTTATGGTAAGTGTACATAACTGTACTTTCTCACATTCTGCACGAACGCAGGAATAAGTTAATGGCGAGAGGTTTATTAAAATTTTCTTTTCAAGAAGCCTTGGATAAGGACAAACCTGCTAAGTCATCAGAAACTTTATCTTCCAGCTCGTCCTCGGAATCGGAACCGAAAAAGGGCTCATGAATATCCAAATCTAGCCGGACTACCACCTTGGTTCCAATGCCTACAGAACCGGAGGTGGTTGTTGTCAGTAGGAGCCGGTCCCCAGTATTGGAACCGGTATCTCCTACTCTAAAGTCTCCAGTTTTAAAGCCAGAGGCCTTTTCTATAGCTTCACGGTCCTCAAGACTTGGATAAGGATGCAGATCAAGTGGTGTAGAGGCTTTTGCAGTCACAGGCGCTAACAAAAATTCTGCCGGGTTCGACCCTGAGGGTTTCGGAACCGACCAGGATCCAGCCCATTTCTTCAGTTCCTCCTCTGATTTGACCCAAAGTTTCAGAGGCGGAGTATTTGGGACCGATTGTGGAACCACCAGAGCCGACACCCCTGGGGCTTTCGGTTCCGACTACTCTGACTTCTTCGGTACGCAACTTAGAGTCTTGAAGCCGACACTCGCTGGTCGGGTCCGGAGAGGATAGTCGTACTGAACTTTCGGTGCTGACTCTGCCTCTCTGGGCCTCTGCTCGGGTGAGTTCGGCACCTACCTCAGACTTTGAGCCCATCGCTTTGGCGCCTTGGAGACTGCCTGCTTCTACGGATCCAGGCATCTCTTCGGATCGGAACCTTGGGGTCTTTGATGCTATGAGGCGAGCATTGTCCCATCAGGCACCCACATCATTGGTACCAGCAATCTCCTCCCCTAAAGCTCCTGTATTTGCCTCTGGTTCACTGATCCCTGTAAAGCGTAGAGACCCAGAGTCTCAGGCCCCCCCATCGGGTGAGCCCTCCTCTTCCGGGACCTCCCTGGAAGCTCCCACTGAGGAGGTTCCCAGGAAGAGGATTTGTAAGAGAAGCATCTGGATTCCCCACAGGAATCCATCACGTCAGATACTGACTTATATGGTTCAGAAGGGTCGCCACGGTCCCCCTCTGAAGGTGTATCTTTCGGTAATATCTTAGAAATATTAAAACAGAGGGGTGGCTGGAACCCCCTTAATCTTACTCATGATGAGTCAGTGCTCCTGAAGGCTTTCGTGTCTCAACCCTCCACCTCTTGGGTGACTCTGACCTTTGATGAGTTGATGGACCCTCTCTCTCAAAAGGCATGGGAGTTCCCGGATACCATAGAACCAGTCCCTTGGAGGCCTAACAAATTTATAACGTCACCCTAGGACGAGGCTTTCCTTACCAAAGGAGTACCTGTTGATGCTATGGTGGTTGGTGGCGGCCACCAAAAAGGAGTTCTCTGAGACCTCCCCATCTGGTCATCTTCTTAATAGTGATTCTAGGATCCTGGACAGTTACAGAAAGTGCATGTTTAGTTCAGCGCCCTTTACTCTTCGTTCCCTGAACTACCTCACACAATTTACTAGACTACATAGGGATCTCCGTAAGGATTTGGGAGATACTCTACAGGGTGCGGTAGCTGCAGGAGTCTCAGATAAGGTAACCTCCCAACTTGCTACTGTAAATTCCCGTATAAACTCTTCCATGCGTCTGATTTCATATGCAGCTGATGGAACTAGTAGGGCAGCGGGTACAGGAATTGCACTTAGGAAACGCTCCTGGATGCGCTTATGTTCCTTTGCTGAGCCCTACAATTCATCCTGTGAGAACACCCTTTTGATGGTTCATCACTTTTGAAGCGAAAGTGAAGGAAACTCTTTCCAGGTGTGAGCAAGATGGAAAGACTGTCTGACGTAGGAGTCCATTTTTCCACCTCTAAGAGACCTTATCCTAAAGGTTGGAAAAGGTGGGAAAATGTGGTTCCGTAAAGCCCAAGGAGCTTTCTTTGACACGTGGTGAAACCCCCTCTAGAGGCAGAAGAGGGGCAATAATGGAGGACACCGTCCACGCAGCAGAGGGGGCCTGCAAAATCAGGGTGAACTGGGATCAGTTCTTTGGAAAGCCCCATCAGCACTCCTGAAAGGAGGCCCATCTGTCCATCTCTGGAGGCAGTCGGGGGACGCTTATCTTTGTACCCAGACACCTGGCTAAAAATCGCAAAAGATCGTTGGGTACAAAGCATAATATCCAGCGGATACACCATTCCCTTTGCTACACCTCCACCCCCTGTGAAAAAAATCCCAGACGTTCCACCCAGTCACAGGGAACAGGCAACCATAGAGATTGCAAGGTTGCTAAGAAAAAGTGTCTCATCCAACCAATCCCAGCAGATCAGAGAGGATCTGGAACTTACTCAAGGTTCTTTTTAGTTCCAAAGAAAACAAGGTACTGGAGACCAATTTTGGATCTTAGCAGATTGAACAAATCTGTCAAAAAAATAAAGTTTCGGATGGTCATGCTACAGTCTATACTTCCTTTTTTAGGGAAAGATGATTGGATGTGCTCAGTAGATCTCCAGGATGCGTACTACCATATAAAGATGGCCAGACCATCCAGGGATCATTAGCGCTTTCGACTCAGAACCAGTCACTTTCAGTTTCGAGCTCTGCCCTTTGGTCTCACTACAGCCCCCTGAGTGTTCAAATGCATGGCAGTAGCCACGGCTCACCTGAGACGGTTAGGATTCCAGGTGTTTCCATATTTAGATGACTAGCTCCTCACTGCCACCACCAAGCATCAACTCATACAAGCGAGGGAGGCAGTCTTTGCAGTCAATTGGGGTACTACAGTAAACTGGGACAAATCTGCTTTACAGCCATCCAGACATACTGTTTTTATAGAAGCAGATCTCAATACCGTTTTCATGACCATAAAACTTCCAACGGAAGGAGTGGTGAGCCTTCGACAACAAGTTCTGGACCTCATCCCCAAACAGAGAGCACCAATTTCAGTAGTGCTCAAATTACTAGGGACCATGGCTGCAGCCATCATTGCCATCCCATTAGGCCGAATGCACATGCGGATACTGCAATGGCTTGTTAGTTACACAATGGTCTTACCAAGAACTTCCAATGTCTCATTCCATTATAACAACAAAGTCTTGCAAGAGGGATCTTCTTTGGTGGCTGACCTCTAATCAAGTGACAATAGGACGTCCCTTTGTTCTACCAACCCCTGTTGTCACTGTGACCACAAATGCCTCCCTGATAGGGTGGGGCATGGCATTTTCAGGGAAGGACAGCCCAAGGCACATGGGAGAACATGAGGGCTCATCTGCATATCAGTGTCCTAGAGATGAAAGTGGTACTTCTAATGTTGCAGTCCTTTCAAAACTTTCTCCCTCTAGGGACTATTGCAATACAGATGGTCAACTTGTCAGTGGTCTGGTACGTAAACCAACAAGGAGGAACCAGATCATACCCCTTATGTCGAGAGGCCCTGAGATTATGGCAGTGGCCAATATCCAACCAGTGCTTTCTGATAGCAATGCACATCCCGGGGAGGTCAAATATGATAGCGGACAAACTGAGCAGAGAAATTATGTTGCCTCATGAGTGGTCCCTGAAAGAAGTAGTAGCGGAAAGGATATTCTGCAGATGGGGCCAGCTTTGCTGCAACCTCTTTGCAACCCCCACCAACACCAAATGCAGCAACTACTTTGCCCTGATCCCCAACTTGGGGGATACCCCAAGGTATGCACTTATACACAGTTGGCCCCCGGGACTTCTTTATGCCTTTCCCCCATTTCCTCTACCCAAATTCCTACTGAAAGCCAGCACTCTGGGAAGGACCATTATTTTAATAGCCCCTTACTGGCCTCGTCAAATTTGGTTCCCCTTTCTTCAGACTCATCTACTGGAAGAACCATGGATGTTCTTCGTGTTTCGTTGTTGTAGTCATCACATTTGGGTTGTCAGCCTACAGGTAGCCCTCAGCCGGCCTGAATACCAGAGTCTTTGGATTTCTGCGTTGGATGCTGTCGCTTCTTCCTTTACGTCAGGTCGTCGGGGGTATAAAACATGCAGCCGACGCCATTAGAGCAGTCTTTCTTGCCATGTGGTGCCCAAAGCAGAAGCAGTTCGCTAGTGCCAGTCGTCCGACTCCTGAAATTTTCTTTTTCGAGTTTCAGACCCGAGGTCTTCAAAAAAGCTAAGTACCCCATTGGGGATCCTTTTTCTTGCTCTAACCGATGTCAGTAAAAGTTAACAATTGTCTTAGCTGTGGAAAGCAAATGCCTCATAGAATTTTTCATTCTTACTGCATCCCCTGCTTAGGCCCAGACCACGACATCCCTCTTTACTGGTTTTGTGCCTTATTCAACGCCCGAAGTATTTGTCGCTGGGCTATTTTTGCAGCTAATTAATTTCTTACTTGTTCTGTGTACTCTGAAATGGCTTTGTCAAGCCATCCGACTATCGATCTTCCCAAAAAACATAAGGATAAAGACAGACCGCTTAGGTCCAAAACTGCTGACAATGCTTCCGTTAAGCTAGTCCGCGGATACTCAGTGAGGCGTTTTCGCAGCCCCTGATACCTGCTACCTCTGATTCGCCGGACTCCACTGAGACCCATTCGGCGTCCGGTATGCCGTGCGATGCTTCTTCGACTGTGGAACCTGACGATGTTTCTACCTTGGATGGGTCCAGAGCCGCTGTGCAGGCACCGGCTTCTGAGGGTGTATTCAGGCCAACAGACATATTAAACCGAAGCCATAATTTTCATCCAGGCCTAAAACTCTCACCACGCCTAGAAAACAGATGACCAAACCACAGGCTCAGGCCCATATGCTTAAAAAATAGATGCTTAGAATGGCTGAAGATACTCAGTGAGGTGTTTTCGCAGCCCATGATACCTGCTACTTCTGATTCGCCGGCCTCCACTGAGACCCATTCGGAGTCCGGTATGCCATGAGATGCTTTGACTATGGAACCTGCGGATGTCTCTACCTTGGATGGGTCCAGAGCCAGTGTGCAGGCACCGGCTTCTGAGGGTATATTCAGGCCTACAGAAATTCATATTAAACCGACGCCATCGTTTTCATCCAGGCCTAAAACTCTCACCACGCGTAGAAAACAGACAACCAAACCGCAGGCTCAGGCCCATATGCCTAAAAAACAAATGCTTAAAATGGCTGAAGACCGCATTACCTTAATTAGGGCAGTAACCTTCCCCCTCTGAGACCTAGAACTGATTTTCTTTCTGATTCTTTTGACCAGGAATCTGATTTTTCTGCTCCTTTTTATTACCAGGATTTGCCCTTATCTACTTATGAGGATTCTGATGCCGAGGATTCCATTCCCTCTGCTTCCCCTCCAGAAGATGTTTCTTTCGGTGAAACCTTGCACACTCTTAGGGAGCATTTCTGCTGGGAAAGCCAGTGACTCCAAAAAGAGACTTAGGGAATTCTTACTCCCATCTCAAAACAGGCCTTTAGCTATCCCTCCTGTTCTGGGCATTGTAGATGATGCTTTCTTGGAATCTAGCCTTTCCCCAGACACTTTACCCCCAGCTCCCAGAAAACCTGACCGGTATTACAGAGTACCTGACTCTCAAGTTCCTCTACAAGAATGCTTCTGCGGATCCAGAGACCATTTCCCAAGGGCCAAAAGGCATTAAGGCTACTGCTGCCAAAAATCCTACCCCTTCTGATAGAGATTCTAGAGCCTTAGACAGATGGGTCAAGAAGGTATACACTTCTGCTACTTTTGCCATTAGGGCTTAAATTGCCAGTTTCATATGTTAAAGTATCAGCAGCATGTTATGAGGCTACCTAAACAGAAAATGATGTTGATTCCTGACTGTACTGAACATGAAGAATTACAGTATTTAATGCTTTCTGCAGAACAAGTTGGTAAACGTACTTTGCAATATGGTTTTGACGCTTTAGAAGCATCTTGCAGGGCTGTTGTCACTGGGTCTGTACTTAGAAGGCATGCTTGGCTTAAGGAAAAAAACTTGCCAGATCATGTAAAAGCTAAATTACTGGATGCTCCCTTAAACCATGTCCGCCTTTTTGACAACAGAGCAGTAGTCGTCCTCAAAAGGATGGAGATAAAAAGCTAAATCTATGCAAACTGTTAAAGATTTCCTACAAGTACAGCCTCCCAGATTCAGTAGGCATTGGCCTTCAAAGAACTGGTCCTTTCCAGTCCCTTCTAGGCCTTTTCAGTCCAAACCCAGGAACAGCAGACCGCCTAGGCTACAGTCTCAGGCTATGCACAGACCTAAGCAGTGGGGGGCTCCCATTTCCAAAGCAGGGAGTAATAAGCCACCCACCTATGGAAAAATGGCACAGTGACTTAACCTTAACCCTTCCAAGCCTTGCTTTACTACCTGCTCACTTAGGAGGAAAGCTCACCCTGCATGCAAAAAACTGGGAACTCATTACCCAGGACAAATGGGTTTTGAACATAGTATGTTAAGTTGTCTATCTCGCCTTCATTCTTGCTGGTTGGGGTTTTTTGGGTGTGGTAACTTTAGTGTGTGTGATAGTTATTATCTCCTAGTTTTTGTGTATTATTCTTGGTGTTCCTTCTTTTCAGGGATGTCCAAGGATACCAAGGTGTCCGGATTCAAGAAGTGCGACTCATGCTGTCAGAAGATGTCTCTGACAGATGGTCACACTTCTTGTGTCTATTGTCTGGGCGCTGTGCACCTGCAGGACTCTTATTCGGTTTGCCATGCTTTCAGCCCAAGAGTTCTGCAGGAGCGTAGAAATAAGTTAATCCGACAGGGTTTACTTAAGCCCCAGGATTCACCGGCTAAGGCTCAGCCCGTGAAGTCCTCTAAGCCACCTAAATCTTCGGTTCCCAATTTGGATCCGTCGTTGGGTGAAGCTGTTCCTTCTGCCTCGGTTCCGTCCGTAACCGATGTGCCTACCTCCCAGTCGGTCCCAACTCACACTTCGGCACCATCAGGGAGTCGCAAGAGATCTAGGTCTCCCTCCCTGGAGTTGATACGCTCTGCTCCGAGGTCTCCTCTGCTCCAATCGGAGCACAGTCATCGGTCCTCCCACTCTTCTCGGTCTTCAAGGCTTTCAGATCAGGACGTGGAGAGAGTGGTCAGTAGGCTGTTGAAATCGCAGGCCCTAGCAAAAATGTTGTCCAGCCCCCCTCATCAGGTGTCAGCTCCATCCATGTCTGCAGTTATTCCTCCTCAGACTCCTCCCTTGATCTCGGAGCCGGAGTTCATTGGGGTTCGAGTTGTGGAACCGTCGGCACCAATACCTTCTCCTTCGGTTCCGATCACTTCCTTGGTACTGTCCTTGGAGGGGTCTGGGCGCTGAGACTCCCTCATCGGCACCGCGGGGGCGAGTGGCATCGGACCCTTGTCTGACCCAGTTCTCCCCCTCGGAGCTTCGGCACAGGTGAGCTCGGCTCCTACATCAGCTTCGGAGCTGTCCCCCTCGGTGCGGAGAGGGATTCCGATCTCTTCGGAACCGGAGCCTTCTCGGCATCCGAGCAGGGACACCGAGGTCATGAGGAGTGTGCTGGCCCCTGAGTCAGCCCCACGATCATCCCCATCGGCTCCTCCCCCTATGGTGCTTGCGTCTGCCTCTGCCCCTCATCCAGACCCCAAGCGTGGGGAACCAATGCTCCAGGGCACTCCCTTGGGTGTATCTTCCTCTTCCGAGGTCTCCCCTGATCATTCAGAGGAGCCACCTCATAAGAGGAAATGCAAGAGGAAGCATGTTGACTCCTCTGAGTCTGTCACATCAGATACTGACTTAGAGGATTCGGAAGGGTCCCCGAGATCCCCCTCTGAAGATGTCTCCTTCTCAGACATCCTTGAGATGCTTAGGCACAGGGGGAACTGGACTACCCTAAGCCCTTCTGAGGATGAGTCGGTATTCCTAGATGCGTTTGGATCCTGACCTTCCACCTCCTGGGTGTCTCCGCCTTTCGACCCACTGATGTCTGTGGTGGCTCGGAAGGCGTGGTCAGCTCCAGACACAGTGGAACCGACCCCCAGAAAACCCGCTAAATTCATAACTGCACCACACGATAAACAGTTTTTGACCATATGTGTTCCTGCTGATGCCATGGTGGTGGCAGCAGCCACAAAGAAGGAGTTGGCTGAAACTTCATCTGTCTATCCCCCTAACAAGGAGTCCAGTACGATGGACAGACATGGGAAGCGGATGTTCTCTTCAGCGACCTTTTCCATGAGGTCTCTGAATTATTTGTGCCACTTTACCCATCTTCAAAGGGATCTCCTTAAAGAGCTTGGAGATATCCTCCCAAGATCCATCAGCTGAGGAGGCCCAGGCTAAGGCAGCCTCCCAGCTGGCGACTCTTAATTCAGTGGTGAACTCCTACATGAGGCTCATTTGTTATGCAGCTGATGGTGCGAGTAGAGCTGCGGGCACAGGCGTTGCCCTTAGGAGGCACACTTGGATGCGGCTATGTAACTTTGCAGAACCTTTCGGAGCATCTTTCACCAACACCCCCTTTGATGGTTAATCTCTTTTTGGATCACAGGTGAAGGACACCCTTACCAGACACACATACCGGACACACGTGGTGAGTTCCCCTACAGGGGCAGAGGAGGCAACAATAATAGACGCCGCCGTCATGGTAGAGAGGGTCCGCAAAACCAGGGCAGCAGAGAATCCTTCTCTGAGAAGCCCTTCCAGCATCCCTGAAGGGTTGCCCGGCTGCCCACCTTTGGAGGCAGTCGGGGGAAGATTATTGCTGTAGCCAAGAGCCTGGCAAGACAATAACACAAGACAAATGGGTACAGTCTGTTATATCTGGAGGCTACAGAATTCCCTTTGTTCGCACTCCCTTAGTGTTAAACAAGTCCCTTCCAGATGTTCCACCCAATCTAAGGGATCAAGCAGTTCAAGAAGTTTCAAAACTGCTAAGAAAAAGGGCCATCCAGCAAGTCCAAGCAGACCAGCAAGGATCCAGAATTTACTCAAGGTTCTTTTTGGTACCAAAAAAGACAGGGGACTGGAGACCCATTCTGGATCTCAGCAGACTGAACAAGTCTGTACAAAGAACGAAGTTTCGGATGGTCACGCTACAGTCCATTTTACCCTTTCTGGGTCAGGACAATTGGATGTGCTCTATAGATCTTCAGGATGCGTACTACCACGTCAAAATGGACAGATGCTCCAGAAGATTCCTTCGCTTCCGGCTGGGAGCCAGCCATCATCAGTTCAGAGCTCTGCCCTTTGGTCTCACCACAGCCCCAGGGTGGTCACCAAATGTATGGCAGTAGTTACCGCTCACGTGAGACAGCAAGGATTCCAGGTGTTTCCATATCTAGACGACTGGCTCCTCCCTGCTACCACCAGGCATCACCTTCTGCGAGCCAGAGACTACACTATCGAGACTTGCTCCAGACTAGGTATCTCAATAAATTTCAAAAAGTATGCATTGTCGCCCTGTCAGTCTACCACCTTTATAGGCGCAAATTTAAATACAAAAGACATGTCAGCGAGCCTTCCACCAGACAGGGTATTAATGATTCGCCAACATGTACAGGTTTTACTAGCATGCAAAAGAATTCAAGCCAGGTTCATCCTCCAAACTCTGGGTCTCATGGCAGCAGCGATCATACTTGTTCCTCTAGCTCATTTTCACATGAGTATTCTCCAGTGGCTTCTTTTCACCCAGTGGTCCTTCCAGCAGCTTCCCATGTCTCACATGATTATGATCACAGAAGCGTGCAAAAAGCATCTTGCGTGGTGGATGGTCTCCACTTCAGTGCCCCGGGGCAGACCATTTGTACTTCCCCCCTCCAGTTGCTACGGTGACCACGGACGCCTCCCTGATAGTGTGTGGGGGGGGGGGCATTATCAGGGCAGAACAGTCCAAGGCACTTGGCAACCTCACGAGTACCATCTGCATATAAACGTCTTGGAGATGAGGGCCGTGCTTTTAGCGTTGCAAGCTCTTCAGGATTCTCTTCCTACCGGGACCATTGCAATTCAAACGGACAATATATCAGTGTGGTACATCAACAAGCAGGGCGGAACCAAGTCCTACCCCCTATGTCGAGAAGCACTCAGACTCTGGCAGTGGGCAATCTCATCCCAACGGTTTCTGATCGCAACGCACATCCCTGGGAGGTCCAGCGTCATAGCAGACAGGCTGAACAGGGCAATTCTCATGCCTCACGAGTGGTCTCTGAATCAAGTAGTTGCGGATCAAATGTTCCGCAAATGGGGCCAACCTTGCTGCGACCTTTTTGCCACCCCCTTCAACAGCAAGTGCAGCAATTTCTTCTCTCTCCTTCCACTTCCCGGACATTTCCCCAGAGATGCTCTAGTCCACGATTGGCCTCAGGGGCTTCTTTATGCATTCCCTCCGTTTCCCCTAATCCCGAAGCTAATACAGAAAGCTATCGTATTGGGCTGCAAAATGATCCTCATTGCTCCTTACTGGCCTTGACAAATATGGTTCCCGTTCCTGCATCATCATCTTCTCGAGCAGCCTTGGACTCTGGATCTAGTTCCAGACCTTCTGATCTAGCAAATGGGTGGGCTGCACCAATCCCTGCAATCTCTCCAGCTCACTGCTTGGTTGCTCCACTTCCAACTTTAGCCAGGCTTCCTGATTTCTCCCCCTCTGTGCTCGAAATTATTTTATCATCGCACAAGTCTACAACTAGAAAAACTCACGCTAGTAAGTGGAAACGTTTTTCTTCCTGGGCAGAGGCTAAGAGTATAGACCCCTTTTCAGCCCCTGTACACCACATTTTGGAATTTATTGCGGAACTCTTTCATGCTGGGTCCACTTCTGCTACAATTACAGTTCAGTTAGCTGCAATTTCAAATTTTCACATTGGCCTGTCTGAAAATAATAATATGTCTCATAAGCTATGTAAAGCCTTTCTCAAAGGAACCACTCTGTTCAGGCCTCCAGTGAGAGATCCTCCACCTCCGTGGGATCTAAATTTGATTTTAGCTTCTCTAAGTTTGCCCCCCTTCGAACCTACAGCATCTTGTTCCTTGAAGTTTTTATCTTGGAAAACCCTCTTTCTGGTAGCTATTACTTCAGCCAGAAGAGTTTCGGAACTTCAGGCTTTTTGTACCCGTCCTCCGTACCTAGTGTTCCACAATGACAGGGTTGCTCTCAGGACTAATCCTTCCTTCCTTCCTAAGGTCTTTTCAGAGAATAACTTGAATCAGTCCATAGACTTTCCTGTGGTTTTTCCCAACCACTCCAACAGGCCGGAATATAAATTGCATCAGTTAGATGTTCACAGGCAACCACGCTTTTATTTGCATAGAACTAAGGACATCAGGAAATCGGACCAACTTTTCCTTTCTTATGCTGAGGGTAAACAAGGTCTTCCAGTCTCAAACAAAAGTAACCATGTCCAGGTGGTTGACTGCTATCATCACATTTATCTATCAACTGAGGAATAAAGAATTGCATGTTAAACCAAAAGGTCACTCCACCAGAGCTTTAGCCACTTCTGTGGCCTTTCAGGCTAGGTTGCCCATGGAATCTATTTGTGCTGCAGCTACGTGGGCCAACCCACATATGTTCATTTCACATAAGTTGGATGTGGTTTCCAGGAGCAGAGCTGATTTTGGTTCCACTGTTCTGAAGAGTTTGTTCCGATGACCCACCCAGGATTTTAGGTGCTAGGGACGCTGTCCCAGCCAGCAAGAATGAAGGCGAGATAGACAACTTAACATAAAGAAGTTATGTACCTACCATAATGTTCCATGTTAGTTGTCTTCTTCTCGCCTTCTTTCTTGCGTCCCACCCTCCATCCCCCTATCCTAGTAAACCGAGAAGAGTTCCTTATGGTTTTTCACTGGCTGAGTCTTCTCCGGCTACTCTTTTCTGCCTAGTAGCCTCTCTGGTAGGGTTTATACATTCCAGGATAGGATTCTTTCCTTGTTATGTCTGCAGTTAGACTTACCAAATGAGATCTGGGTATCTAGTACCAGGCATCATGGTATATGGGGTGGCCTCGAGCCAGTAAACAGCTCTCGAGCTTTTGAAGATGGCCGAGTCGGAGCCGAGGATCGGCTCCAAACCCCAACCAGCAAGAAAGAAGGCGAGAAGAAGACAGCTAACATGGAACGTTATGGTGGGTACATAAGTTCTTTTTCCCTAGGATACAGATTCCACTTCCAGACCCTGCCAACACCAAATGGTTCGCCAGACCTACCCCCAAATCAATGGGCAGAGGCCCAACAGCATGTTCTCTCTTTTCTCAATATCAGGGCTATTCAGCCTGTCCCAGCAGAACAAAGGAGACAAGGTTTTTATTGAAGACTTTTTCTGGTACCCAGAAAAGAAAACTACTGGTGCCCTATCCTGGACCTCTCTGTTCTCAACACCTTTCTGGTAGTTCCAAAATTCAAAATGCTAACAATGCAACAGCTTCTTCCCATGCTAGCCAAGGATGCTTGGCTGCCATCCCTAGACTTAAAGGAAGCTTACCTGCACATCCCAATAAGGGAATCTTGCAAGAAATACCTACGCTGCAGGACAGGCTCCATGCACTATCAGTTCTCTGCATGTCCCTTTGGCTTATCTACTGCGCCCAGGGTATTCACAAAGTGTCTAGCTCCAGCCATTTCATTTTGATGGCAGAGAAATATTCAAATTTACCCATACTTGGACAGTTGTCTGATTCAGGCAGAAAGCCCAGACTTGCTATTACAACACCTGGCATTCGTAAAGAAACTTCTAACCTCACTGGGGTACACCATCAATGAAAATAAATATCACCTAGTACCCTGCCAACAGATTGTATTCCTGGGAGCAAGCTTGAACACAACTTCCCAGATGGCATTCCTCACTCCAGAGAAACAAGTTTATTAGGCAACCTACTTGAAACTGTTGGCTACAAAACCCTACCTATCTGCAAGGAAAATACTGCAAGCCCTGGGGTTCATGACCGCTTGCATTTTACTAATTCCATATGCAAGAATGCATATGAAGAAACTCCAGTTTATTTAAAAAGCTTATGGTGTCAACATTCTCAGGACCTGGAAACAATGATTTCTATCATTCCTTGTATCAAGACAGAGTTCCTTCGGTGGGCAGAGGGCTGCTACCACAACAAGGGACTCCCTTTCACTCTACCCCCTGCTGCCCAAACCCTAACAACAGACGCATCAGACTATGCATGGGGTGCTCGCAGGGCAGTGAATTCGGTGCAAATGGAACCAGAGACAGATGCACCTGCATATCAATCAAAAAGAAATGCTACCTGTGCAGAATGCTCTGACAGCCTTCAAAGACCGTATTCTTCCAGGACAACTATTGGTAAAGACAGACACAACAGTTATGTGGTACATAAACAAGTAGGAGGGAACCCACTCGTACCCCCTCTGCAGACTAGGCATGGCTCTGTGGAACATAGCCTTAAGCTACCAAGTACACCTGCAAGCTCAGTTCCTGCCAGGCATACTAAATTCACTGACAGACGACTTGAGCAGAAATCTCATCAATCCACACGACTGGAAACTAGAACCCAAAATATTCAACCTCTTGAGGAACGAATGGGGGAACTCCAGAGGTAGACTTGTTTGCCTCCCCTCAGAACTACCAATTGAACAAATTCTACACAAGAACTCCCCACAGCCAAGCTTGGAAAGTGGATGCCCTGTCCTTTACCTGGGAAAGCCTCTCAGTTTATGCTTTTCCCCCACTGCCTCACCTCTCGAAGGTTCTACTAAAGATCAAACAGGACAAGCCAAGGAAAATACTGATAGCAGCAGACATGCCATGCCAGCACTGGTACCCCCTCTTGCGCAGTATGGCACTGCTACAACCATGGCACCAGCATCAGACCCCTTCCCTGCTGTTCTAGCAGGCGGGCCAGATTCTGCACCCTCAGCTTCAAACCCTGAACCTTGCAGCCTGGCTAATTCCTTGAGCTCTCCCTTAGCATCCCTCAGTAAGCAGGTACTGGATGGCATTCTGGAGGCAAGGAGACCTAGTACTAGAAAATCCTTTGCTGAAAAATGGAAAAGATACTGTTCCTGGAGCCTGGCTCACGGGATGGGCACAACTGTGCCCAGCATACCTCATATTCTACAGAACTTAACAAAAATGCTCCACAGGGGCCTATCCGTCTCATTAGTTAACATTCATGCCTCTGTCATTTCAGCACATTTATAATACTGAGCCACCCCTCTTCTCTCACCCCTTGCTAAAGCAATTCCTTAGAGGGGCCAAAAATTTAAGACCCCCCCCCCCAGGAGAGCTCCTACCCCCAGCCCTGGGACCTTAACTTTGTATTGGAAAAGCTCACTCTTCACTCCTTTGAATCAGCTGCTACAGCAGAGCTGAAATTCCTTTCTTGGAAAACAGCCTTCCTTCTAGCCATCACTTCAGCAAGAAGAGTGTCTGAATTACAGGCCCTCATGGCAGAGGAACCCTTCATTACCTTCCATGCGGACAGGGTTTCCCTCAGGACTAATTCTTCCTTTATGCTCAAGGTGGTGTCTTCTGTGGCCCTAACTCAGTCCATTCATTTGCCTACTTTTTTCCCTAATCCACAAAACAAAGGGAAATGAATGCTGCACACTCTAGACGTGCACAGGCAACTTAGATTTTATTTGGACAGGACTAAGCCTCTCAGAAAATCTGAACAGCTGCTAGTTGGCTTTGCTGCAGGGGCAGAGGGGAAGGCCATTTCAAAACAAAGCATTTCCAAATGGATAGCCCATTGCATTCATTTCTGCTACAAGCACCATGGAAAACCTACCCCACAGGGGATAAGATCATTCCACCAATTCTGCATCTACCTCTGCAGCCTTTCTCAGAAGAGTCCCTACCCGGGACATCCTAGCAGCTGCTACCTGGAGCTCTGTACATATTTTCACCAAGCATTACCACATGCCCGTTTTTTTCTAAATCCAGAGCTGGTTTTGCTTCTGCAGTCTTGGAGGGCATAATATTTGGCCCTAATGCTCTTTAACTTCCTCCTCCCTTCCTTAGCTTTGGAAATCAACCCAAATGTGATGACTGCAACAGTGAAACACGTAGAACATAGTACAGTTGTGTACACTTACCATAAATGTAGATGTTCGAGTGTATTCACTGTTGCAGTCCTGATTACCCTCCCTCCACCCCCCTGACTTCTCTTGGCTCTACCTTTCCTTATTGTTTGGCATATTTACGATGTAATGTGATCCTATCTCGCCTACATTCATTACTGACGGGCTCGGAGCCGAGAATCGGCTCCGACTCGGCCACTATAACTAGCACGAAGTCTCTCATTGGCTGGGCTAACCCTGTATCCCAGGATGCACCACGCCCAAACCCCCAGATCTCGTTATCCGCTCCTAGAGTAACGACGTGGTCTCGACTTGGCTGTGGATAAGTACCCTCTCTTTTTTGACTTTAATAACTGTTTGCTCAAATTATTATTTCCAAAAAGCTGTTTTAATAGTTACATTGTCTGTTTCCCTTTTTGTGATTGATTGCGGTTTTTTTGTGTGGTAATCCTTCTTTTTGGTGGGCTAGGCCTGTTTAAGTTAGAGGGCCTTTGCCCTATCTTGTGTCTTTAGTGTTCGGGCGTTTAAGTTAGAGCCCTTTCCACCCTCCCTCCTTGTGTTGCTGAGTGTGTGGTCGTGTTTCCTTATGTCTGGCAAGGAACAAAAAGAACATAAGCCATCTGGCTTTAAAAAATGCGCCAAATGTGCGTATAAAATGTCTTTGACTGATGGCCACGCCATCTGGGTTTATTGTCTTGGTGCCATACACTTGCAGGAATCCTGCAGTGTTTGTCATGCCTTCTCTTCCAGGGTTTTACAGGAGAGAAAAAATAAGCTTATCCTTAAGGGTTTGATTAAATCCTCCTTTGAGGAAATTTTAGCGTCTTCTCCCCCCTCAGAGAAATCCAGGTCTAAGACTAAAAAGAAGTCTCTGGCTCCGGCTAGTTCATCGGAGCCTCCGGAGAAAAGGTCAAAAGCTATATCTCCTTCCTCTGCTCGACTCCAGTCGCCAGTGTTAACTAAATTATTTTCGGCTCCAGCCCAGTCGGCTCCGGAGCCAGCCACGATATTGGTTCCGTTTCTTCCTCCTCCGACAACCTCGGTGTCTTCGAAGCCGGAGTCTGCCGAATCGAGTGAAGTCCTTGGGTCGGCTCCGAAACCTCCTGCTAGTCTTTCGGATCCGACCTCAGCTCCAACCTTTTCCATCCCTTCTACAGGTTTCGGTACTCAGGTGTCCACAGTCGAACCCGAGGGGGATACATCGGGGCTTCGGCTCTGAGTCTCCCCCTTGGTGCTTCGGCTAGGGGTACCCCAACTCCGGTCATGGTCTCAGAGGTGGGTTTTTCGTCCAATTCTGGTGGACCTGCCTTCGAGGCTATGAGGAGCTCGCTGGCCAAGTCCGTAGTGACTTCACCTGAATCGGCAACTCCATCCCCAGACACTGCGACTAGAGCTTCTGGTGCCCCCTATCTCTGGACAGCGGGGCTCCTAGGCCTGAGGATACCTCCATGTGTGGTCCCCTGCTTTCTGAGGGCCCTTCAGAGTCCGTGCCTGAGGAGCCTCTCAGGAAGAAGTTGTGTAAGAGGAAGCACGTAGACTCCCCAGATGAGTCTGTCACCTCTGACACCGACCTCGATGATGCAGAAGGGTCCCTGAAGTCGTCCTCTGATGATGTCTCGTTCTCCGATATCATGGAGATCTTGAGAGAGCGGGGCGACTGGCCATCCAAAAACCCTTCTGAGGAGGAGTCGGTCTTCCTCAAGGCCTTCGGAGCCCAGCCTTCCGCCTCCTGGGCGTCTCCACCCTTCGATGAATTATTGGATCTTATTTGTCAAAGGGTGTGGGAACACCCTGACCCTGTGGAGCCAGTTCCTAGCCGCCCCAATAAGTTCTTATCTGCGCCTCCTGGAAAATAATTTTTGACCAAGGGGGAGTACCTGTGGATACTATGGTGGTGGCGTCTGCCACTCAGCAGGACGTGGCAGAGGCTTCTACTTCCATCCATCCTCCTAATAAGGAGTCTAGGAGTATGGATAGGTATGGGAAGCGTACCCTGTCTTCAGTGACCTTTACCTTGCGGTCGCTGAATTACTTGTCATTTTACGCGGCTCCAAAGGGATCTCATAAAGGAGTTGGGAGATGCCCTGTCGGGTAACTTGCCAGAGGCGTTGGCCCAGTCTGTTAACGCCCAGCTGTCTACCCTTTCTTCCATCGTCAACTCGTCCATGAGGCTCATATCTTATGCAGCCGAGGGGGAGGGTAGAGCAGCGAGTTCGGGCGTAGCCCTTAGGAGGCAAGCTTGGGATGCGCTTGTGTCATTTTGCAGAGGCTTTCAAGTCTTCTTTCATGGACGCCCCATTCGACGGGTCCTCCCTTTTTGGACCCAAAGTGAAAGACACCCTCACTAGATGTGAGCAGGAGGGTAAGACTTTGTCTGCCGTTGGGGCCCGTTTTTCGCTTCCCACTAGACCTTATCCCAAATCTCAGAGGGGAGGGAAAATGTGGTTCAGAAAGTCTCAAAAGTCTTCACCTGCCCATCAAAGTGACCCCCCCCTCCAGGGGCAGAGGAGGGGGGGAATTTTAATGGAAGGCGTTGCCCTAGTGGAGGTGGTGGCCCCCGCAATACAGGAGACCGCGAGTCCTTTCGTAGTTCCTCCTACCAACGCCCCTGAGGGATTACCCGACTGTGCGTCTCAGGAGCCAGTCGGGGGTCATTTTTCGGAGCATCTTCAGGCCTGGGAGTCCATCACTCAGGATCGATGAGTGCTTCGTATCATCACCGGAGGTTACACCATTCCCTTTATCCGTCCCCCCCCCCCAATCAAGGAAAATCCCGGACGTTCCACCCAGTCAATGGGATCAGGCAGCAATAGAGGTCTCAAAGCTGCTAGGAAAAGGAGTCATCCAACCAGTCCACGCAGACCAGATCGGATTAGGAACTTACTCGGATTATTTTTCGTGCCAAAAAGAACAGGGGACTTGAGACCCATTCTGGATCTCAGCCATTTAAACCGCTTTGTAAAGAAGTCCACGTTCCGAATGGTCACGTTGCAATCCATTTTCCCCTTGCTCGAAAAAGGAGTATGGATGTGCTCCATCGATCTCAAGGATGCCTATTATCACATCAAGATAAACAAGGCTTCCAGGAATCATTTATGCTTCCCGCTCTGAGCCAGTCATTTTCAGTTCCGGGCCCTGCCCTTTGGTCTCACCACAGCCCCCAGGATGTTCACCAAGTGTCTGGCAGTGGTGACAGCTCACCTGAGACGTCTAGGATTCCAGGCGTTTCCTTATCTAGATGACTGGCTCCTCACTGCCCCCACCAGGCATCTACTTGTTCAAGCCACGAGAGTTACTGTCGAATTGGGCCATCTGCTAGGGATTTCATTCAACTGGGCAAAATCTGTATTGCTGCCATCACAGCATGTTGCCTTTATCGGCACAGAGCTAGACTCTGTAGAAATGCGAGCTTTCCTACCGGCAGAGAGAATAAAAGTGTTACAGGCCCAAGTTCTGGCTTTACTACCCCGGGAAAAAGCCCAAGCCAGGATGGTTCTTCAGTTGTTGGGATCAATGGCGGCTACCATTCTTCTAGTTCCACTAGCCAGGTTACACATGTGAATACTTCAGTGGCTCCTTTCGGCCCAGTGGTCATATCAGGAACGTCCCTTGTCCCATCCGATTCTCATCATGGAGAGATGCCGGCAGGATCTGCGTTGGTGGCTTCTCTCGTCCAACCTGAATCAAGGGAGATCCTTGAGCCCCCCCCCCGTCCCCTATTGCCACAGTAACCACGGATGCCTCCCTGATAGGGTAGGGGGGGCATTATCTGGGCGAGATGGTTCAAGGTACGTGGCAAGACCACGAGGTTCACTTGCATATCAATGTTCTGGAGATGAGAGTGGTGCTTCTAGCGTTGCAGGCACTTTACAGCTCTCTTCCCAGGGGAACTATTGCGATTCTTTACGACAGTATGTCGGTTGTCTGGTATCTGAACAAGCAGGGAGGAACCAAGTCCTGCCCCCTTTGCAGGGAGGCCATGAGAGTGTGGAATTTGGCGATCGCTTCCCAGTGCTTTCTAGTGGCAACGCACATTCCGGGGAAGTCCAATGTGATGATGGACAGGCTGAGCAGAGCTATTCTGATGCCTCAAGAGTGGTCCCTGAACGATCGAGTGGCTGCTCAGATCTTCTCCAGGTGGGGCCTTCCCTGCTGCGACCTCTTTGCCAGCCCCCTGAATGTGAAGTGCAGCATTTTTTTCACTCTGATCCCCCCCACAGGGGGAGTCACCCAGGGATGCTCTAGTCCACAATTGGCCCTCCGGTCTGCTCTACGCCTTCCCGCCGGTCCCTCTTCTGCCAAGAGTGATTCAGAAGGCTACCTGCTTGGGAAGCAAGATGATTTTGATCGCACCACTCTGGCCCCATCAAGTTTGGTTCCCCTTCCTTCGGAAGTATGCGGTGGATGGTCTTTGGATTCTGGACCGAGCTCCAGACCTATTGACTCATCAGTCAGGACAGCTCCATCCATCCCTACGAACTCTCAAGCTCGCTGCCTGGCTTCTCCACTTCCGACCTTAGTCAGACAGCATATCCTTACCACGGAAGTAGTACATATTCTGTCCTCCTCCCACAAGTTTTCTACTAGAAAATATACTCTAGTAAATGGAAGAGATTTGCAATTTGGGCTCAGCAACGTGATCTTGATCCCCTTACAGCCCCTGTCTCGGCGGTGTTAGATTTCTTAGCAACACTTTCTAGACAGAGTTCGGCTGCCTCCACTATAAAGGTTCAGTTGGCAGCAATCTCTAATTATCATGTTGCATATGAGCCTTCCCTCATGGGTCATAAGCTGTGTAAAGCCTTTCTGAAAGGACCCTGGTTGCTTCGCCCTCCGGTTTCGCAACCCGTTTTGCCATGGGATTTAAATGTGGTGCTCAGAGCTTTAACTTCTTCTCCCTTTGAGCCGGCAGCCTCTTGCGAATTGAAATTTTTGTCATGGAAGACTGCCTTTTTGGTAGCCATAACTTCAGCCAGAAGGGTATCGGAGCTTCAAGCCCTTTCTGTTAAACCTCCTTATTTGATTTTTCATAAGGACAGAGTATCTCTGAGACTTGATCCTTCCTTTCTCCCTAAGGTCTCTTCTGCCCTTTGTCTCCACCAGTCTATTGAGCTTCCAGTCTTTTTTCCAAGGTTTTCCAACAAAGCGGAATACAAATTTCACCAGTTGGATGTGCATAGACAACTGAGGTTTTATTTAAATAGGACACAACAGGAGAGGAAATCAGATCAGTTGTTTGTGTCCTTTTTTGACAATAGAATTGACAGATCTGTAACTAAGGGCACCATAGCTAAGTGGATTCTACCAGGGCTATGTCAACTTCAGTGGCTTTTCATGCTAGACTATCCATAGATGAGATATGTGCAGTGGCTACTTGGACTTCTCCACATACCTTTATTTCTCATTACAAACTAGACGTGGCCTCTAGAGGTCGGGCTTCCTTTGGTTCCACAGTGCTCAGGAGTGTTTTCCAGTGAGCCTCCCAGGATTTAGGTGCTAGGGACGCTGTCCCGTCAGTAATGAATGTAGGCGAGATAGGATCACATTACATCTTTTAGTTATGAACTTACCATAACAATAGATGTATGTGATCCATCTCGCCTAGATTCTTAAGTACCACCCTCCTTCCCCCTACCTGTTGGGCTTGGAGGAAACTTGTATTCTGATCCCTCTGAGGATATTATTTTTTCTCTCCTCTTACATATATATCCTTGTGGTGTGGTGTATGTGGGAAGATAATATTGGGGCAAACAAGATCTGGGGGTTTGGGTGTGGTGCATCCTGGGATACAGGGTTAGCCCAGCCAATGAGAGACTTCGTGCTAGTTATAGCGGCCGAGTCGGAGCCGATCAGTAATGAATGTAGGCAAGATGGATCACATACATCTATCGTTATGGTAAGTACATAACTAAAAGGTTTTCTGGTGTATTTGCTTTTTGATGGAGGTGTACCGTAACATTTAACTGTTTCCCATTGTGGGGGTACCTGACATCTGGAGCAAGAAAAACTGATGTAATGGCGTCGGCTGCATGTTTTATACCCCTGACGACCTGATGTCATGGAAGAAGACAGCATCCAATGCAGGAATCTGAAGACTCTGGTATTCAGGCTGGCTGAGGGCTACCTGCAGGCAGATAACCTAAATGTGATGACTGCAACAGTGAATACACACTAACATCTACATTTATGGTAAGTGTAAACAACTGTACTTTCTGTGCCTTGCCCTTTGGGCTTTCTACTGCTCCCAGTATATTTGCAAAATGCCTGGCTTCAGCCATTGCCTACTGCATGGAAAAGGGAATCTAGTTATTCCCTTACCTAGACATCCTCCTACTTCAGGCAAAAGACAAGGAAGCTCTTCTCGGAGACTCCCAGGACCTTCTGGTACTCCTACACACACTCTAGGGTTCATGATCAGCTTCCCAAAATCCCACCTCAGCCCCTACACAGCATATTGTCTTCCTGGGTTGCAGGATCAGGACAGACCTCATGAAGGCCTTCCTTCCAGCAGAAAAGGTGGTATCCCTCTCGCACCACCTTCTTGCTGCCCTTCAATCAACAGAACTGACTGCAAGACAGATGTTCTTCGTGTTTCACTGTTGCAGTCATTACACTTGGGTTATTCTGCTGGCAGGCTACCCTCAAGTCGGCCTGAATTCCAAAGTCTAGGTCTGGCGTCGGTTGCCGTCACCTCTTCCTTGACGTCAGTGTGCCAGGGGTATAAAAGATGCAGCAGACGCAGTTTTCTTCAGTCTTTCTTGCCGTGCGGTGCCCGAGGCATAAGCAGTTCGCAAGTGCCGGTCGGCCGACTCCTGAGGTTTTCGTGTTCGAATTTCAGACCCGAAGTCTTCATTAAAAGTTAAGTACCCCATTGGGGAAACTTTTTTCTTGCTCCAGACCGATGTCAGAAAAAGTTAATTGTATTTCTTGTGGGAAGCAAATACCTCATAAGGACTTTCATTCTTACTGTATTCCTTGCCTAGGCCCTGACCACGACGTTGCTAGTTGTCGGCTTTGTGCTAGATTTAACCAACGCACTATTAAGCGTCGTTAGGATTTTGCATTGCACTATTTTGGCAGAAGATTTAATTATACGATGTCGGATAGCCATCCGACTACTGGAATTCACAAGAAACGCAAAGAAAAAGAGAAGGGCAGGCATCCAAGGTCCAAAACCGACGAGGCTTCTTAGCCAGTCGCCAGTTCGCCGGTTCTCAGCGAGGCGCCTTCGCAGCCCCTGACGCCCGCTACTTTAGACCCGCAGGCTGCTACCGACTCCCACGTGAAGTCGACTAGGCTGCTGGAAGCACAAGGTATTGGACCTTCGGAGGCTATTCCCTCAGATGGGTCTGGCCGCTGCGCAGGCATCGGCTTCTGAGGGTGTTTTCAGACCTACTCAATTATACATTAAAACGACATGTTAAGTTGTTAATCTCACCTTCATTCTTGCTGGATGGGTTCGGAGCCGATCCTCTGCTCCGACTCGGCACTTGCTTTAGCTTGAGAACTCCTTTTACCAGCTCGAGGCAACCCTATATCCCATGATGCAAGGCGGAACTACCTCAGATCTCGTTTGCCGCTTAGCGAAAGAGGTCTCCTTTGCCAGCTGAGGTAAGTGATTTTCTTGTTAAAATCAGAAAAGCTTAGTTAGGGTTTTATTTTCCCCTTGTATTCATAGTATAGTCTGTAGTGAATTACAGCCCACCCTATTCCCTTGTTTTTCAAACTTTTATAACCTTTTTATAACCTTTAGTGTAAAGTTTTAGTTAGGCCTAAAACCCCTTTGGTTAATCCCTTCCTGTGTGTTGTGTGTAGGGGATTAATTTTGTGTGTTTGTTGGGGTTTGTGTGTGTTACTTCCTCCTAGGATATGTCTAGGGAAGGCAAGGTCTCAGGCTTCAAGAAGTGTGACTCGTGCTGTCAGAAAATGTCTCTGACAGACGGTCACACTTCTTGTGTTTATTGCCTGGGGCCTTTGCACCTGCAGGACTCCTGTGCTTTGTGTCACTCTTTTAGCCAGAGAGTCCTGCAGGAAAGGAGGAATAAACTTATCCTCCGTGGCTTACTTAAGCCAGAAGGTTCTCCCTCTAAAGCAGGGTCTGGGAAACCTTCTAAGCCACCGAATGCTCAGGCTTCAGTATCCAAGTCTCCTTCGGTGGCTCCGGCTCCGTCGGAGCCGAGATCGGCTCCTGCTGGAACCAATGTATCTACCATAAAAGTAGTGGGTTCGGCACCGGCTGGTTCCGATACCTTGTCTACTGTGGCCTTGTCGGCTCCGGCTGGAGCCGACACCTTATCCAGCATCGGAGCCGAGAAACCTTCGGCTCCATCTGGAGTTCAGGGGACTTCGGCTCCGATGGCTTCGTCCCGAAAGAGATCTCGGTCCCCTTCGTTGCTGAGTATCCACTCGGCTCCGGGGTCTCCTCTTTTGTCGGAGCGGAGCCATCGGAGCCGATCTTCGAGATCTTCCAGGCTGTCTGACCACGACTTAGAGAGGGTGGTTAGCAGGCTGTTGAAGTCTCAGGCACTGGCCCAAATGCTCCATAGCCCGTCTCAACAGACTTCGGCTATAGCCTCACCCCTTGAACTTCCTCCTCCGACTCCACACCAGAGTTCGGAGCCAGAGCTTCGGGACAGCGACTGTTTCGTGCGGAGCCGATGCATCCTTCGGCTCCGTCCTTGGCTCCGATCTCCTCCTTGAGGCCTTCCTTGGAGGGATCCGGTCGTCGAGTTTCCATTGTCTGCTCCGAGGGGGCTAGTGGCATCGGACCCTTGTCCGACCCCGCTCTCCCTCTCGGGCTTCGCTTTGGTAAGCTCGGCCGACATCGCCTCGAGCCTTCCCTCTCGTTGAAGCCGGGAATTCCTGTTTCCTCGCAGCGGGGTTATTCCGGCCTCCCGTGAAGGGGAGCCTTTGAGGTGATGAGGAGTGTCCTGGCCTCTGAGCCTGGTCAACGGTCCATCCCTCTAGCTCCTCCCTCATCAGTGCCTGCAGACGCCTCTTGCCAGCCTCTTGCTCTCAGGCCCAGGGATCCATCGCCCCAGGTTTCCCCATTGGGAATTTCCTCCTCTTCCGAGGTTTCTTCTGATCCTGCAGGGGAACCCCCTCGGAAGAGGACGTGTAAGAGGAAACACACAGACTCCCCTGAGTCTACTACATCTGATACCGACTTAGATGAGTCAGAGGGTTCCCCACGGTCCCCCTCTGAGGATGTCTCCTTTTCAGACATCCTTGAGCTCCTCAAACAGAGGGGGAATTGGCCCTCCATTGACCCCTCCGAGGATGAGTCGGTATACCTGGAGGCTTTTGGATCCCGACCCTCCACCTCCTGGGTGTCTCCGCCTTTCGATCCACTTATGCAGGTAGTGGCTCGGAAGGCATGGGCGGCTCCAGATTCTGTGGAACCTGTCCCCAGGAGACCATCCAAATTCATCACGGCCCCTTCGGACAAACAGTTCCTTTCAAAGGGTGTCTCTGTGGATGCTATGGTGGTGGCGGCCACTAAGAAGGAACTGGCGGATCCTTCAGTACCTGTCCATCCTCCTAACAAGGATTCTAGGACCATGGACAGGTATGGAAAGCGGATGTTTTCTTCAGCGACCTTTGCTATGCGTTCGCTGAATTATCTTTGTCACTTCACCAGGCTTCAACGAGATATTCTCAAGGAACTGGGTGAAGTAGTCCAGGATCCTTCTGCTGCTGGGGCTCAAGAAAAGATTGCCTCGCAGCTTGCAATCCTGAATTCCATATCTAACTCCTCCATGCGGCTCATATCCTATGCGGCCGATGGAGCGAGCAGGGCCGCAGGCACAGGAGTTGCTGTTAGACGCCAAGCCTGGATGCTGCTTTGTAATTTTGCGGACCCCTTTAAGGCGTCCTTCACTAATACCCCCTTTGATGGTTCGGCTTTGTTCGGACCTCAGGTGAAGGATACCTTGACCAGGTGTGAGCAGGACGGTAAAACTCTTTCTACCGTTGGAGTCCATTTTTCCACTCCTTCTAGACCATATCCCAAGGGTCAGAAGGGGGGGAAGATGTGGTTCCATAAAGCCCAAGGAGCTACACCGGACACGTGGTCAGTTTACCCCAGAGGCAGAGGGGTAACAATAATAGACGCCGCCCTAGAGGCAGGGGGGGTCCTCAGAACCAGGGCAACAGGGAGTCTCTTCCTGAGAAGCCCTTTCAGCATCCCTGAGGTGTTGCCCGACTGTCCACCCTTGGAGGCAGTCGGGGGAAGGATTTCACTGTACCCAGTAGCCTGGCAATCCCTATCACAAGAGATGTGGGTACAGTCGATCATATCCGAGGGTTACAAAATCCCCTTGAAAGGTTTCCTACCTCTACAATCCCTTCCAGACATCTCACCCGGTCAAAGGGATTTGGCAGAACAGGAGGTTTCAAAGCTCCAAGAAAAAAGAGCCGTCCAGACTGTGCCGGCAGACCAGGTAGGATCCGGCGTCTACTCGAGATTCTTTTTGGTCCCCAAAAGGACGGGAGATTGGAGACCAATATTAGACCTGAGCAATCTAAACAGATTTGTCAAGAAGGCAAGATTCCGGATGGTCACGCTTCAGTCCATTCTGCCCTTTCTGGGCAAGGACAACTGGATGTGCTCTATAGACCTTCAGGATGCGTACTATCACATAAAGATTCACAGACGCTCCAGAAGGTTTCTCCGCTTTTGGCTAGGGACCAGTCATTACCAATTCAGAGCACTGCCCTTTGGCCTCACTTCAGCCCCCAGAGTGTTTACCAAATGCATGGCAGTGGTCACAGCTCATCTGAGACATCAAGGATTCCAGGTGTTTCCCTACTTGGATGACTGGCTCCTCTCCGCCACCACCAAGTGTCAGCTTCTTCAGTCCAGAGACTACACTCTACAGCTTTGCAGGAGTTTGGGAATTTCAGTAAATTTCGAAAAATCTTCTCTGCTGCCTTGCCAATCTATCACCTTTATAGGCGCAGAATTAAACACCATCAAAATGTTAGCCAAACTAACAGATCAAAGAATTCTGGACATCCAAAAATTCGTTCGGATTCTATTGCAAAGCAACAAGATCAAAGCCAGATTTATACTGAAGGTTCTAGGTCTTATGGCTGCGGCCATTGTTCTTCTACCACTGGCTCGCTTCCACATGCGTCTTCTGCAGTGGATGCTATTCACGCAGTGGTCGTACCACAGTCTCCTGATGAGGCACGAAATCTTAGTCACACAGTCGTGCAGAGCTCATCTGAACTGGTGGATATCTTCCCCTCTTCTTCATCAGGGCCGACCCTTTATTCCCCCACCTCCAGTTGCCACAGTCACTACGGATGCCTCTCTGATCGGGTGGGGGGGGGGGGGCATTATCAGGGCAGGATGGTCCACAGGACGTGGCAACCCATAGAATACCATCTGCACATAAATGTCCTGGAGATGAGAGCAGTGCTTTTAACGTTACAAGCCCTCAACGACTTTCTTCCCACGGGGACTATTGCAGTACAAACGGACAACATGTCTGTGGTCTGGTACATCAACAAACAGGGCGGGACCAGGTCCTATCCGTTATGTCGAGAAGCTCTCAGACTTTGGCAATGGGCGATCTCTTCTCAGCGGTTTCTGATAGCAACGCACATCCCCGGCAGGTCCAACCTATTGGCGGACAGGCTGAGCAGATCCATTCTGATGCCTCACGAGTGGTCTCTCAATCAATCTGTAGTGGATCAGATATTTCTGAAGTGGGGCACTCCTTGTTGCGATCTTTTTGCTACTTCTCAAAACAACAAGTGCCCCGATTTTTTCACTCTCTTTCCCCTTCCAGGCCAACCCCTGAGAGACTCTCTAACCCAGGATTGGCCCCGGGGACTTCTGTACGCTTTTCCTCCCTTTCCCTTGATTCCACAAGTCATTCAGAAAGCCACCGTTTTGAGGTCCAAGTTGATCCTCATTGCCCCATATTGGCCTCGACAAATTTGGTTTCCGTCTCTGCATCGTGACCTTCTGGTGCAGCCCTGGCATCTGGACCCAGTTCCGGATCTCTTGATCCACCAGTCGGGTCAGCAGCACCGGGCCATTCATTCTCTCAACCTCACTGCTTGGTTGCTCCACTTCCTTCCCTAGCCAGGCTACCGATGATTTCTGACTCAGAGACATTTTAGTGTCTTCTTTGAAGTCGTCCACTAGGACTGTTTATGCTAGCAAGTGGCGACGTTTTTCTATTTGGGCAAATTCCAGAAAAACTGATCCCTTTACTGCTCCTGTACATTCTGTTTTAGATTTCCTGGCGGAGGTTTTTCATTCAGGATCCTCGTCATCTACAGTCAAAGTACAACTGGCTGCTATTTCCAAGTATCATGTTGGCTTGCATGACAATAACATTATGTCTCATAGATTATGCAAGGCCTTTCTGAGAGGAGTTTTTCTCCTAAAACCACCTATAAAGCATCCTCCTCCGCAATGGGATCTAAACTTAATGTTGGCATCCTTGATACTACCTCCCTTCGAACCGTCTGCTTCATGTTCTTTGAAGTTATTGACCTGGAAAACTATATTTTTACTGGCTGTTACTTCTGCAAGAAGGGTTTCCGAGATTCAAGCTCTCTGCATTCGTTCCCCTTATTTGGTTTTTCATAAGGACAGGGTATCATTAAGAACTAACCCTTCCTTTCTCCCCAAAGTCATGTCTCAAACCAATATTAACCAATCTATAGATCTACCAGTCTTTTTTCCAAACTATTCCGCTAGAGCTGAGCAGAAACTGCATTTTTTGGATGTCCATCGTCAGCTCAGGTACTATTTGCATAGAACTAAACAATTCAGAAAATCGGACCAACTATTTGTCTCCTGTGCAGAAAACAGGATAGGTCTTCCAGTTTCTAAAGTGACCTTATCCAGATGGTTGACTTCCACCATTTCCTATGTGTACTCTCTCAGAGGCAAACAGCTATCTTCTAAACCAAAAGCACACTCAACCAGGAGTTTATCCACTTCTGCAGCCTTTCAGGATAGACTACCCATTGATACCGTTTGTGCAGCAGCTACTTGGGCCACGCCTCATACCTTTGTCTCTCATTACAAGTTGGACTTGGCCTCCAGAGATAGGGCCAGTTTTGGTTCCACAGTTCTCAAGAGTCTGTTCCATTGACCCACCCGGGATACAGGTGCTAGGGACGCGGTCCCATCCAGCAAGAATGAAGGCGAGATTGACAACTTAACATTTAGAAGTTATGTACCTACCATAACGTTCCATGTTAGTTGTCTTCTCTCGCCTTCTTTCTTGCGTCCCTCCCTCCTTCCCCCTGGCCTGGACAGATCTTGAAGAGTTCCTATTACGTTGTTTTCCTCCTGAGCCTTCATATGAGGACTTCTATTAGGAACTTGTGTTCCTGATTATGTTAGGATAGTCTTTAGCAGGGTAGGTTAGCTACCAAACGAGATCTGAGGTAGTTCCGCCTTGCATCATGGGATATAGGGTTGCCTCGAGCTGGTAAAAGGAGTTCTCAAGCTAAAGCAAGTGCCGTGTCGGAGCCGAGGATCGGCTCCGAACCCATCCAGCAAGAAAGAAGGCGAGAGAAGACAACTAACATGGAACGTTATGGTAGGTACATAACTTCTAATTCAGCTTCAAAGGCAAATACTAAAGCACCTTTAAAGACAAAGAAACAAGTACAACAGCCTCATGGACAGGCCTCCATGCCCAGAAAACAGATGCTCAAAATGGCCGAAGACTTAATTACTTTGATCAGGGGTTCCCATCCCTCACCTGATAAAAGGCCTAGGCAAGAGACAGAATACGAATCTCTAGATCAGGTTTCCATTTCATCTGATTCCTCTTCTGATCAGGAATACTCTCTTTCGCCCTATGAGGATTCTGATGCTGAAGAATCTATCCTTTCAGCCTCTTCCCCCTGAGGGTTACTCTTTTGGGGAAACCTTGCATACCATGAGGGAGCATTTTCACTGGGAGAGCCAAGATTTTTCAGAATCTAAGAAAAGGCTCAGAGACTTCCTTTTACTACCACAACACAGGCCCCTAGCTATTCCACTTGTGTTAGACATTGTAGATGATGTATTTTCAGAGTCCAGTCTCACCCCTGACTCCTTACTTCCAGCTTCTGTTAAGCTGGACAGGTACTACAGGGTTCCTGACTCTCATAAATTCCTTTTCAAAAACCCTGCTGCTGACCCAGAAACTATCTCTCAGGGTCCAAAAGGGGTCAAGGCTTCCTCTGCAAAAAACCCTACCCCCTCAGGCAGGGATTCTAGGGCATTGGACAGGTGGGGAAAAAAGATTTACACTTCTGCTACCTTGGTTAATAAGGGCTTTAAATTGTCAGTTTCATATGCTCAAATATCAGCAATATATTATGTCACTGCTTAAACAGAATATGTTGATAAATTCTGAATGTGCAGAAAACAAAGAAATGCAGGATTTATTGCATGCAGCTGAGCAAGTTGGAAAGCATACTTTACAATGTGATTTTGATTCTTTGGAGGCCTCCTGCAGGGCCGTTGTTATGGGTCCTGTCATCAGGAGGCATGCTTGTTTAAAGGAACAAAATCTGCCTGATCATGTCAAAACAAAATTATTAGATGCTCCATTACAGCATGATACCTTGTTTGGTGTTAAAGCAGAGGAGGTGTTAAAGAAAATGGAGGACAAAGCTAAATCTATGCAAACGGTTAAGGATTTCTTACAGGTACAACCTCCTAGATTTAGCAGACACTGGCCTACAAAGAATTGGTCCTTTCCAGTGTCAGACAGAACACAAAGGGGCAGATACAGATGCCCAAGAGGCAGATCCCAGCCCCAAGGTTCGTACAGGTCTAAACAATGGGGTGCTTCTACCTCCAAAAGTGGAGAAGACAAATCACAGCTATACAGGAAACAGTCCCAATGACTTCCCCCTGCCTGCACCAAGCACTTAACTTCTGGCAGCACCTTTAGGGGGAAACTAGCACTTTTTTTCACAAAATTGGCACATAACCCAGGACAAATGGGTCCTAGACATAGTGTCACAAGGCTACAAGTTTCACTTCCATACCCTGCCAAGGACAAACGGTTGGCCAGACCTGCCAAAACATCAATGAGCAGAGGCACAAAAGCAAGTCTCATCCCTCATGGACACGAGGGCCATTCAACACGTACCAGAGCAAGAGCAGGGACAAGGATTTTATTCAAGACTGTTCTTGGTACCAAGAAAGGACAAGACCTGGAAGACCAATACTGGACCTATCTATTCTAAACACATTTCTGGATATACCAAAATTCAAAATGTTGACTCTACAGCACCTTTTGCCCATGCTGGGCAAGAAGGCTTGGCTTGTGACCTTAGACCTACAAGAGGCATACCTGCATGTCCCAATCAGACAAACATGCAGAAGATACCTCAGATTCCAAGCTGGCTCAATGCACTACCAATTCTCTGCACTGCCCTTTGGCTTATCTACTGCGCCCAGGGTCTTCACAAAGTGCCTGGCACCAGTAATTGCATTCTGCAGACAGAGGAATACAAATATATCCTTACTTTGACGACTGCCTTATTCAAGCAGAGAACAAGGACATTCTACTACAGCATCTGGCGTTTGTAAAGAGATTTCTAACAGGCCTAGGGTACACAGTCAACGAAATGAAATCAAAACTAGTACCCTCTCAAGAGATCATATTCCTGGGTGCAAGCTTAAATGCAACTGCCCAGATGGCTTATCTCACGCCAGACAAACAAAGACAACTGACTGCCTATTTCAACCTGTTGGCAACAAAGGCCGAGTTACCTGCAAGAAAAATTTTGCAGGTTTTGGGCTTCATGACATCCTGCATTCTACTAATTCCATATGCGAAACTGCATATGAGGAAACTTCAGTGGTACCTAAAAAGTGTTTGGACTCAACATTACCACAGCCTGGAAACAATAATTACCCTCATTCCCTGCCTGCAACAGGAGTTTCGTTGGTGGGCGAAGGCTTGTCACCAGAACAAGGGGCAGCCATTCACTTTACCCCTAGCCAGGAAGACATTAACAACGGATGCATCAGATTATGCCTGGGGGGCCCACATGGCAGAAGGTGTATTCAAGGCACATGGTCCGCAAACCAAATGCATCTACATATCAATCAAAAAGAGATGCTAGCTGTTCAGAATGCCCAGACAGCTTTCAAGGACCTACTTCATCCGGGACAACTACTGATAAAGACAGACAACACCACGTTCATGTGGTATATAAACATGTGGTATATAAACAAGCAGGGAGGCACTCATTCTTAACCCCCCTTTGCAGACTAGCCATGACTTTGTGGGACACAGCATCGACTTACCAAGTACATCTGCAGGCACAATTCCTGCCAGGAAAGATAAATACTCTGGCAGACGAACTAAGCAGAAACCTCATGGATCCCCACAAGTGGAAATTGGATCCACAAGTCTTCAGCATGATAACAAGGAAATGGGGATGCCCGGAGATAGTTATATTTGCCTTTCCTCACAACTACCAACTAAAAATATTCTGCACAAGGACTTATCACAGACAAGCATGGAAAGTGGACGCCCTATCTTTCAGCTGGAAAAGCTTAGCAGTATATGCCTTTCCTCCACTGCCTCTCCTCCCCAAGGTACTCCTAAAGGTCAGACAAGAGAAGCCAAAGATGATACTGATTGCCCCAGACTGGCCCCGCCAGTACTGGTATCCAATCCTAAGGAACTTGTCTCACTGCCCGGCTTGGACCTTGCCTCAAATACCTCGTCTACTATCCCAACAAAACAATCAGATCCTACACAGCCAGCTAAAGACCTGAAATCTGGCAGCATGGCGGATAATGTAGTCATACAAAACGCGCCTCTCACTAAAGCTGTGATGGATGTCATTTTGGAGGCCAGAAGGCCTAGTACCAGAAAATCTTACGCTGGAAAATGGAAGAGATTCTGTGCTTGGAACCAGGCACAAGGAATTGACACAGCTGTACCAAATATTCCTCAGATTTTGCAATACTTAACTGAGATGCTGGACAAAGGCCTATCCTTTTCATCAATTAAAATTCATGCCTCTGCCATTTCGGCTCATTACAGTACATAGCCATCTATCTTTTCTCATCCTTTAAGGCAGTACCTCAGAGGAGCCAAAAACTTAAGACCTCCAAGGAGATCACCAATACCTGCATGGGACCTCAATTATGTCTTGGAAAAACTCACCCTGCCTCCTTTTGAGCCAGCCACTACAGCTGATATAAAGTTTTTATCTTGGAAAACCGCTCTGCTCCTAGCAATAACCTCTGCAAGACGAGTCTCAGAGCTACAGGCACTCATGGCTGTGGAACCTTTTATCATTTTTTATCCAGACAGGGTTTCTCTGAGGACAAACCCGACATTTATGCCTAAGGTAGTGTCCACTGTGGCCCTTTACCAAGCTATTCATCTGCCTACTTTTTATCCAAACCCACAGAATAAGGGGGAGAGAATTCTGCTTTCTTTGGACATACACAGACAGCTATCCTTCTACTTGAACAGAACCAAAGCTTTCAGAAAGACAGAGCCAACTACTAGTGGCATATGCTGCAGAATCACAAGGAAAGGCCTTCTCAAAGCAGACTATTTCTAAGTGGATAGGCCACTGCATTCGTTTCTGCTATTCACAACATGGCAAGCCAGTGCCTAAGGGTATTAGGCCACATTCAACCAGAGCAGCAGCCACTTCAGCAGCCTTCCTCAGGGGAGTGCCAACAAAAGGCATTTTAGAGGCTGCTACCTGGAGTTCAGTGCACACCTTTACAAAGCACCATCATTTACCACTCTACTCTAAATCCAGGGCAGGCTTTGCCACTGCAGTTCTGCAGGGACTCATACCCACTCCTAATGCTATATTAGCTCCAGCCTCCCAACCATAGCTTTGGGATTCAACCCAAGTGTAATGACTGCAGCAGTGAAACATGAAGAACATAGTACAGTTGTCTACACTTACCATAAATGTAGATGTTCGAGTATATTCACTGTTGTAGTCCAGGTTACCCGCCCACCATCCCCCATATCTTTGCTGGAACTTATCTGCACTTCTCTAATCTATGCAACCTATGTGGTGCATTTGCTTGTAGATGAAGGTATAATATATTTTGGTGCATGCATGTTTTATTGCCATATTTTTTAGCCTACCCTTTTGGGGGGCACCTGACATCTGGGGCAAGAAAAACTGAAGAAAATGGCATTGGCTGCATCTGTTATACCCCTGGCGCACTGATGTCAGGGAAGAGGCGACAGCAACCGACGCCGGTCCTAGACTTTGGAATTCAGGCCGACTGAGGGTAGCCTGCCAGCAGGATAACCCAAGTGTAATGACTGCAACAGCGAATACACTCGAATATCTACATTTATGGTAAGTGTACACAACTGTACTTTTCTGAGAGTTCTAGGTTACCTGGCAGCTACCATTCCCATGTTGCCCTAGCAAGGATGCACATGAGGAAACTTCTGTGGTACCTCCGGTCGGTGTGGACCCAGCACTCCCACCCTCTAGGGTTCGGGATCCCCCTTCTCCCCTGCTTACATCAGGAACTGTGGTGGTGGGTGGCTCAGGTAGCCCAGAACCCAGGGCTACCTCTGCAAACACACACACTTCCCTCCCAGACCATGCACACAAATGCTTCAAGTCTGGGCTGGGGAGCAACTCTGGGGAAAAGGAAAGTACAGGGATTGTGGACAGACTGACACAAATGAGATCACATAAACGTCAGAGAAATGAGAGCCATCCTCCTTGCTCTACAGGCCTTCCAGCCCTACCTAGAGCAGGGCACTCTGAAGATATTCACAGACAACACCACAGTCTGGTGGTATCTCAACAACCAGGGAGGGACCAAATCCTACCTTCTGTGCAGACTAGCTCTGTGGGTGTGGGAACTGGCTACCTCTCAAGGGATCACTGCACAACTCCCAGGCCGATTACCTAAGCAGAACCATTTCAAACAAACAAGAATAGATGCTGCAAAGAGATTTTTCCTGAATATGGTCAACAGGTGGGGTGTCCACAATTAGACCTGTTTGCTTCCTCCATAAACAGGCAACTTCCTGGCTACTGCACCAGGACACCAGACTTCAAGGCATTAGCAACAGATGCCTTCTTGATAACCTGGAAGGAGAAATTCCTGTATGCATCCCCCCTGCCCATTGATACAAAGGGTCCTGCTGAAAATTCAACAGGACTCACCCAAAATCTTGCCAGTGACTCCCTGCTGGCCAAGACAGCTCTGGTTCCCTCCTCTTCTTCACCTGTCCAAGGGCAATCACAAGTTACTCCCTTCAGTGGACCTGCTCACATAGCACAAGGGGACTCATATACACCCGCAGTGGCAATCCATGCACCTCACCCTGTGGCTGATAGGATTCTGATCCTCTTCAGACATCTGTATGACGAGGACGTGCTCACTGTCCTACAGGAGACCAGGAAATTTAACACAAGGAAATCCTATCTCTCAGAATGGAAAAGGTTTTCTGTCTGGTGTCACAAAAGACAGTTGGACCCACTGGAAAGCGATATGCCTCTCATTCTGTCATACTTGTGTGAACTCATGCAGACAGGGTTGTCTTACTTATCTCTGAAGGCACACTTGTCTGCTATCTCTGCCTGCCTCCCCCTGGATCCACCCCTTGCATCCAGACTCCCCGCCAAACTTTTCCTCAGAGGTATATTGCACTTAAAACCACCCAGGAAACAGTATCCCCCCTTCCTGGGACCTAAACTATGTTTTAGAAAAACTCACTCTAGTCCCTTTTGAGCCAGCAGACAAGACCACCTTAAAATTTTGCACATGGAAAACTGTATTGCTGGTAGCTCTGATTTCTGCCAGACTGGTTTCAGAATTGCAAGCTTTTACGGCTACACCACCTTTACTAATATTCCACCTGGACAGGTTGACACTCAGGAGTAACACATCATTCATTCCCAAAGTAGTGAATGACGTATCCTTGAACCAGGCCATCCACCTGCCCACCTTCTTCCCTAGCCCACAGGGAGATGGTGATTGAGTGCTACATTCCCTAGACATCCACAGACAACTTAGGTTTTATCTACATAAAGCCAAACCCTTTAGGAAATCAGACCAGCTATTAGTCTCCTTCAACCCCTGATACTTGAGGAAAGCTGAGAGCAAGCAGACCATTTCGGCCTGGATCTCCCGGGCCATTTCATTCTGCTACCTACACCATGGTAAGACCTTGCAGGGCAATGTCCAGGCCCACTCCACCAGAGCAATGGCCTCTTCTGGAGCCGCCTTTAAAGGGCTAGACACCAACTCCATACTTGAGGCAGCCATTTGGTACTCAGTACGCACTTTCACCAAACACTACAAACTGGACCATATCTCCATAGCCAGGGTGGGGCTTGCCAGGGCTATCCTACACGGATTCCTGGAAACTTCATCTATGCCACCTCCCAATCCTTAGTGAGCCTTGGCACTCGCCCACAAGTAGAATACTGCAACATTGGAATAGGACATAGGAAAGTTGTGTAAAATCTTACCATAACCATAGATGTCCTTCTCTTCCATGTTACAGTATTCCTTCCCACCCACCTTCTCCACTTGTATGGCTGCAGTTGCTCTCCTGGGTGATACTGGACAGGCGATGCCCTTACAGAACTGGCTCCGACTGGGGCTTTTACTAGGTTATGATGGCTGATGCGTGCAGACGTCACTTTTTAAGACCTATGTTCCAGCATCCACGTCAAACGTCCAATACATCAAGAGGGACTGAAAATCTTTGGAAACCTGGCTGGACGAACTGGGAGAGAAAGAATGGTAATCCCACAAGTCGAATACTGCAACATGGAAGAAAAGGACATCTGTGGTTATGGTAAGATTTTACATGACTTTTCTGTATTTTTCTCTGACCCCCCCAGGGAGAATCTCCAAGGGATACTGTAGTTCACGTTTGGCCATCTTGTCTCTTCTATGCCTATCTCCCCTACTTCCCCTGATCCCAAAACTTCTACAGAAAGCAATTTGGTTGAAGAGCTCAGTCATCCTCGTTGCCCCTTTCTGGCCTCATCAGGTGTGGTTCCCCTTCCTTTGGTCACATCTTTGTTATCCTCCCTGCATACTGGACCCAACACCAGATCTTCTCTCACCCCTGAGAGATAGCTTATCTCAAAGTAAAAGCCCGCAAACTAACCATTTTTTTCCCAGTTCCAGTAATAGCCGGACCGCACAGACTTTCTTCCTTAGTACCATTTTATTATCCACCAAAAATGTTTTACAAGAGCAAATGGAAAATATTTTCCCTTTGGGTGTTAAACACAGGTGACGATTTACTGGCCCTGTCTCTGCTGTTCTTGATTTTCTGGCTGCTCTATTCAAAGGAGGAGCAAGTTCTTCTAAGATTAAATTACGGGTGGCAGCCATATCTAATTTTCATACAGGATGTAAAAATTATTGTTTGGCTTATTCCAAGTTATGTAAGACTTTCTTGAAAGGCACTTTCCTTTTTAGACCCCCCCCCCCCCCCCCGTAAAGGATTCTTCACCCCTCTGAAACTTGACTGTGGTACTACAAAGTCTGACTTAAAAAAAATCCTTTCAACCTCCAGCAAAAAAAAATGATGTAAAATATCTGTAATGGAAAACAGCTTTTTTAATAGCTATCACTTCTGCCAAAAAGATTTTTGAATTCCAGGCTCTTTCATCAAGTACCCCCATACATTATTTTCCATAAGGACAGGGTTATCTTACAAACTAACTCTTCCTGTTTACCTAAAGTAGCTTCTGAATATAACATTTAAGCAATCCTTTCATTTACTGCTTTTCTTTCCAAATTTTTCAAATAAAGGAGAATACACGACTTTTCTGTATTTTTCTCTGACCCCCCCCCCCCCCAGGGAGAATCTCCAAGGGATACTGTAGTTCACGTTTGGCCATCTTGTCTCTTCTATGCCTATCTCCCCTACTTCAAATACTACTATAAACTCAAATGCTATGGAACAACTTGTTACCACTCCCACAAGAGGGGAAAACATACTGGACCTGATCATCACCAACATGGGGACACTATGCTCCAGACCAGAAGTGTATCCCTCACTGGTAAGATCAGACTATAAACTAATCTCACTGGATATTCACATCCCGACCCCACCCCCTGCCCAGAAAACCACAGTGAAAAACTTTTCTAAAGCAAATTTCACACGCCTCAAAACCGAGGCAAAATCCTTCAAAGCCCCTGGGCCTGTGGAAAATACGGCCCAGACCGCAGAATCCTTTATAAACGCATTCTATGAACACCTTCAGGAATGCATGGATCATGCAATCCCAAATAAAACCAAGACCCAATCCTCCAAAGGCAGACGTCCTGTCTGGTGGACCCCAGCCATAAACAAAACTATACAATAGAAGGAGGAAGCTACTACATGATAGATCAAAATCCCAAAAAGGGAAGGCATCTCTGATCAGTATTAGCAAAAAACTACGGGCACTCATAAAATCGTCTAAGGCCAGCTTCGAGAGAAAAATTGCACAGGACACTAAAGATAATCACAAGGCTTTCTTTAGTTATGTTAGGAACCTGGGTGGGAATTCCCAGATATGCTCAGAATTAGTCCAAAATGACAAAAAATACACCGAGCCCACAGACATTGCCAACATCCTAGCTGACAGGTTCAGTGCAAACTTCTCCCCCCCATTCCCCACCAAAAGGGCAAATATCTATCCCAACAGAGTGCTGCCCCCTGACATCTCAGATGCTCAGGTAAGAGCCGCCCACTCCAAAGCAAAAACACAGCATCAATGGGACCAGATGGTGTCCCGGCTGCGTCCTACATGAACTCCAAGAAGAGCTAAACCCAAACATAAAACTACTGTTCAATCTTAGCCTTACTACAGGATATGTACCCAAAGAGTGGCGTACAGCAAAAGTGGTCCCTCTCCACAAAGGTGGTGCCTCAACGGATCCTGGAAACTATCGCCCCATAAGCCTGACTAGCTTGGTCTGCAAAGCTATGGAAAGGATCATCATGGACCTCATAAATAAAGATATTGGGGACCTACAGACACTGGATCCTACCCAGTTTGGCTTTGTTAAGGGCAGATCCTGCCTCTTAAACCTGGTCGATTTCTTTGAAACAGTCACCAAGGCCATTGACGAGGGGAAGGTGGTCCACACAGCCTACCTGGACCTCGCAAAAGCCTTCGATACAATACCCCACTCGGGCATTATAGATAAGCTCACCAGCTTAAATATAAACCCCTATGTCACTACATGGGTTGCAAACTGGCTTAAGGACAGAACCCACATGGTTAGAATTGCTGGAGCCATGTCAGACTCCAAACCAGTTACAAGTGGCGTCCCACAAGGCTCAGTCCTGGGACCTCTCTTGTTCGGTATATATTTCTCGGTGGTACAGGCCAACACGGAAGGACTGTGGCTGACCAAGTTCGCAGATGACTACAAACTGGGCGCCATAATCAACTCTCCACCCGACACAAGCATCCTCCAAAAGGGCCTCATAGAAACAGACAACTGGTGCCAGAGCCATGGCCTCAAGCTAAATGCCAAAAAGTGTATAGTCATCCCCTTTGGCAAAAACAAAGTGCCCACAAATTACCACATAGGTGGTAATCCATTAAGTACAGAAGAAGTCATTAGGGACCTGGGGACCCAAGTTGATAGCAATCTCTCATTTGACAACCACGTGGCCAAAGTGGTTAGAAAAACATTTTATATAGCCCACCTAATCATGAAGGGATTCACATCTAGATCATGGGAGGTCATTGTACCTCTTTACTCATCCCTCATCAGGCCCATAATTGAGTACAATGCCCCTTTTGGGATGTACCTTACCAGACACCTGCAGCAACTGGAAAGACCCCAAAAGTACCTCACCAAGAGGATCAAAGGGCTCAAACAGATGCCATATGCTGCCCGGTTAAAGAAACTCCAGCTCTACTCAGTGGCATACTGCCTGCTCAGAGGCGATCTGTGCCTGACGTATAAAGCCATGTCCAACCCGGAATTAATGGACATGCTGCACCTCAGAAAATCCAAATCCCATCGAGCTCTGGCTCGAGAGACTTGAACCTCAGCACTGAAATAAATAGGACATGCTGGAGGGACAGATTCATAACCCAGAGGCTTCCTTCACTCTGGAATAAAATCCCAGTCCAGGTTAGGCAGAGTCCCACATTGACTCTCTTCAAGAGGAATCTTGATGAGTGGATGGGAGATCGTAGGTTTACCCCGGCTATCACTTCTGTGTCACTGTTAGACAGAGGCGCACAGTATACTAACCTCAAAAAAAGGCATAGCAAAATTAATTTAAAATGGGTGGCGAAAGCCAAACACACTCTGGCTAGGCTTATAAATGCCCTAGGGCAGATAGCCTAGTATGAACCTATGAACATGCTGCATCTTCTGGATGTGTACAGGCAATTACGTTTTTATTTACACAGAGCTAAAGAAATCAGACCAGCTGTTTGTCATCTCCTCAAAAAGTCAACTGGGTTATCCAGTATCTAAAGGTGTCCTATTCATATGCTGCAGTATTCATAACATGAGGGAGTCCACCTCTGGCTGACTCGTACGTCTGGCCAGTATACCAAAGTCTAAATGCTACTGTAAGGTAGAGTACGGCAGCCATAAGAGATGTCAGGTATATAAAGCACATCAGCACATACCTACCTCTGAACTTTTCTGCCACCTGTTCAATTGCCAGAGAATTTGCTTTTGTGCTTCAGATATGCACCCCATTGTTTTTTTTTTTCTTTAATTCCTTTTGGCTACTGTGTTTTTTTATAATGAGTACACGTCAGCTAGAAAAGCCAAGTGTCACTGTGGAAGGCATATTCCACATAAAGATTCCCACGATCTTGCTTGTTTTGTCTAGGCCCACATCACGATCACACCACCTGCGCTATCTGTAAGGCCTTTATTCCAAAAACCCTCCATAGCCGTCTAGCTTTCCTTGGGTTATACTTGGAAAATCAGCACCTTAAGCGCTTAGCTCGAGATATGGAACCGACATCGGGCCCTTCAGAGGAGCTGCAACTCAAGACCACCAAGAAACCTAGGTCTGACCCAGTGGCTGCTCCCTTAATTTCGGGAGTTCCTCCAGAGGCTGATGAAGGCCCGGAGGCCGCTTCAGAATCTGTAGAGCCTCCTTCGACTAGTACCACCACGGAGGCTGTCAAGGAAGCTGCAGGCATGTCCCAGGGGGATTTCCAGGCATCCAATTCGGGTACCGGGGAAGGGGACACCACGGCTGGTTATCTCTGAAGGCTTGCGTGGCTTCACTCAGGTTGTTGTGCATGACGATGTTCGTACAGATGCCATGGAATGCTGCCTGATGTTACGCCCATCAAACTTTTACCGCCTGGCTCCTGAGGCTCCAGAGAAGAAACTTAAAACTAAACATATTTCTCCTATTCCTCAGGACCAGCCACTTGATCTAATTCCTGACTGGTAGGCCTTTACCCAAGGCCTCTTGAATGCCTTCATGGCCCTCCTCCAGACCTCAGCCCCTTTTCTTTCTTCACCATCCCTTTCTCCTTCTACCCTTTTGAAGAGGCCTTCAGAGGGCATCTCTTCTGAGGAGGAGGATTTATCAGGAGACTAGTCTCAGGTGTACTCTACTCAAATTGCATCTCCTCTTGGATATGCTTCCCTAGAGGAGGACTCCAATAATGACTCTCATGACCGTTGTTTTTTGCCTAGGCCAAGAACACGACTATACCTCTTGTTCTTTTTGCCAATCCATCATCCCAAAGATGCTCAGAAGCCATCTGGCCGCCCTTAATCTTAACTTAGAAAACCAGATGCTAAAAAAGTTAGCGATTAAGATGAATTCTGAGTTGGCCGCCCAGGCAGAGCCTCCACGCAAAGAGGCCAAGATGTCACAGCCTACTACTACTGCCACTCCACCATCAGATGGCCCATCAGCTTCTGATTTAGGAGTTGAGGGACGTCTGTTAGTGGTCTACTAAGACTCCTCCACGAGGAAGCCACTTTGGAAGTAATGGCCATGGAGGCAGCTCAGATGTCGGTCCTTACCAATGTCAAGGGGGAACCATGCCTTGCTGGATGCCAGACTGGATACCACAACCTGAAGCCTCAGCTCAGGCCCCTGAAACTAGGCTTTCTCCCAGGGCTACTCCTTTAAAAAGGAAACAAAAAATCAAGCAGAGGGGTTAACCTAACTGGCAATCCTTTACTCATTCCTTGATGCAGGCCTTCATGACTCTTAGGCCCTCAGCCTCTTCACACTCCCACCATTCCTCTTCAGTCCTAGGCCTGCCTCAGCTTCTTCAATTCACCTTCCCACTTCTCATGAAGGAGAAGAGGAGAAGGAGGTTTACTCCTCATCTTCAGATGAGTCAATTACATACTCATCACAAATTGCCTCCCCACTGGACTACTATTCCCTTGATGAGGAATCCATAGAAGGGGACTCCCTTCCAGGGGGACATTACCTTTGGGGAGAGCATTACCAAAATTAAAGAATATTTCAAATGAGACACATCCCAAATCTCTGAAACTCGAGAGATATTTTGAGTTGCTACAAGTTTAATCTCCCTCCCCATCTGCCATTCCACCAGATGTCCTATTCCACTGTTGCAGTTTTCACTAGAGGGTTTACCCTTCTTCCCATCAGCTTGTTCAGCCAGGTTTCCAAAGCTTTTTGAGTCCCTGTTGGTGCGTCGGACATCTGACGTTTAGGCTGGTATGTGGGCAATAAAAATTATGTCTGTGCATACCAGTCCTCATAACTTTTCAGCCGCCAGCCATATGCCAGGTGTTCCTGCTACTAGCGGACATCTGATCATTTTCGCATTGAGAAGTACCCCATTGGGGATTTTCTTCAGTCCTTTTGTATTTGATATAGTCTGTTAATATCCAGTAAGAGCAAGTGCAACTGTGGTCACCAGATTCCCCACAAAGACACCCACGACCAGTGTCTGTTTTGTTTGGGTAGGGAGCACGATTATAAAAACGTCATAATTTTTAAGTCGTTTATTCCTAAGACCTTTCCTTGCCAACTTCAGGCCCTTGACCTATACCTCGAAAACCAGCATCTTAGGCAGATTACACTCGGCATGGAAGCCGCTACCGACACCCCATCCGAACCATCTAGAAAGAGAGCCAAGCCCACTAGGTCATCCACTTCCACCGATTTTCCTCCACCAATTCCCAGCCTGTAGCCACCATCAGCTTGGCCGAGGAACTGACGTCCACCACACCGGATAAAGCGGGGGTACCTACCAGGAGGCCGCAAAATCCAGAGGGGATGACACATCCGGGGAGGATATCCTGGCACCTGACTTGGATGCCAGGAGAGAACCAGCTTCTGTGATGGGTGCTCAGGGGCAGGCCTCTGCTGCTCTGTCTAATCCTTCAAGGCTGACTGACAGCCAGATGCCAGTTAGGCCGGCAAAGAAAAAAACACAAAGCATGTCGTTTCAACCCCCGAGGCCTTGCCAGACTGGCAGGCCTTCAGTCAGAGTCTTTACAATGCCTTCCTGGCCCTTAGGCCTATGCCTGAGCTCCCTCATGCTGCTCCACCTCTTCTTACTCCCAGGCCTATTCAACCAGCGGTTACCCTTAGCCATCCTGCTGAAGAAAAAATGTCTGACTCCTCAGAGGACTCCTTGTCCTATTCTTCACAAATATCTTCCCCTCTGGGGTATGGGTCCCCAGAAGAAGCCTCTGCTGACCCTGACTCCCCTGTGGAAAACCTTACCTTTGGGGACACAGTTAATCTTATGAGGGAACATTTCAAATAGGATTGCTCAGACATGTCCGAGCAACAGAAAAGATTCTATGACTTGATCCAGATGGAATCTCCAAACCCGGCCCCCATTCCTTCTGTCCAGCCTGCCTTCCTGGATGCTTTTGCTGCAGCGTGTATTACCCCTGATTCCCAGCCACCTGCCCCTAGAAGGGCATACCGGCTTTATAGAGTACCTGAGGCAGACAAATTTCTTTTCATATGCCCACCAGCTGACCCATCAACCATTTCTATTGCCATTGACAGGGCTACCAAACTTCTCCCCACTACCACTGTCCAGCCTGCAGATAGCAAGGCCATGGAGAGGTGTGGAGGAAGAAGATATACAATTCAGCTAATCTAGCCTTTAGGGCTACAAATTATCAGTCACACATGGCCAAATACTCCTTGGCATTACTGGACAAAGCTTCTAAGGATCTTAGTAAGATCCCTGACTGCTCTGCAAAGGCATCCCTATCTTCCTTGCTTGGACTCATCTCCCAAGTCAATAAACATTCCCTAAGGTGTGCATATGATGCAGCAGAGGCCTCTGCCAGGTCAGCTGCATCTGCCTCTGTATTGAGGAGATGCTTTTGGCTGCGTCTTCAGCCTTTACCACATGACTTTAAGGCCAAACTGTGGGATGCTCCCTTGGATCACACTGCCCTTTTTGGCTCCAAGGTAGCTGACTTCTCTAAATCACTTCAGCAAAAAGGGAAAGAGCTCCAGGACCCAAAGCATCTCCTCGTCTCTCCAATTCCAAAATTTCAAAGAAATTACCCGACCAAGACACAGTTTATCAGGAAGACTTCTAGGACCTCTGCCTCCGCCAGATCTAGAAGACCACATAGAAGACCGACTACTCAGTCGAGGACACCTCAAGTTTCCACCCAGAGACCTCCCTTTCCAGACAGGGCAGGCAGCATCTGACTGTCTGCCTCCTTTTCTACCACCCACTCCTCCCTCCGTACCTTTATCCTCCCACCTCTCTCACTGTCTCCCTGCATGGACCCTAGTGACATCCGACAAATGGATTTGGTCATTCCTGAAGGAGGGATACTTCATGACCTGGATGTCCCTCCCCCCGAAGCTTCCTATTCCACTGCCTCCACCTTCCCAATGGTCCCTCCTTCCCGAGGTTCTAAACAACCTGCTGCTCCAAGGCACTATAGAACTCGTCCCCCCCTCCACTTGAGGGAGAGGCATCTACTCCAGAATGTTTCTGGTACCCAGGAAGGAAGGGACCATGGAGACCCATCCTAGACCTTTCTCGACTCAACCCATTCATGAATGTTCCTTTCTTCAGGATGATTACACTACCCATTCTCTTTCCTCTCATCCTTCCCCAGGACTTCATGGTGACCCTGGACATCAAGGAAGCCTATCTACATATTCCAGTAAAACAGTCTTCCAGAAAATTCCTCAGATTCAATGCAGGCTCCTTGCATTTTCATTTTTGTGCCTTGCCCTTTGGACTCTCCACTGCTCTAAGGGTGTTTACAAAATACCTAGCTCCAATCATTGCTTGCTGCAGAACAAGAGGTATGCAAATTTTCCCATACCTAGATGATCTGCTAATTCAAGCAGCAGACAGACAAACCTTCCTAGCCCACACAAAGGATCTCCTGCTTCCTGCTGCGGTCCTTAGAGTTCCTCTTAAACTTCCCCAAATCCAACCTAAATCCTACACAAGACATCGTCTTCCTAGGATGCAGAATCAGAACAGACTTCGGGATGGCCTTCCTACTTCAGGAAAAAGTGCTCTCCCTGGCCCAGCTCCTTCAATCTGCTCTCCTTACTACCACTCTGACTGCAAGGGAATTTCTCAAACTTCTCAGCCACATGGCTGCCACAATTCCCATGCTACCACTGGCAAGACTACACATGAGAAAGATGCAATGGTATCTTCACTTAGTATGGACCCAGCATTCTCACACCCTAGAGTTGACAATCCCACTTCTACCCTGCCTCTGCCAAGGACTAAAGTGGTGGATGGCCCAAGTGACTCTAAACCCGGGTCTCTCTCTCTACAATTGCCCCCCCCCCCCCTCAGATCATGCACACAGATGCCTCAGATCTGGGCTGGGGAGCAACGTTAGACTCAAGGAAAGTACAAAGTTTGTGGAAAGACAAACACAAACAGTGGCACATAAACATCAAAGAAATGTCAGCCATACTTCTGGTCCTGCAGGTCTTTCTACCTTATTTTAGACAGGGCATTCTGAAGATCTTCACAGACAATACCAGAGTGATGTGGTACTTGAACAAGCAAGGAGGGACCAAGTCCTACCGCCTCTGCAGACTAGCTCTACAGGTATGGGAACTAGTTGCCTCCCAGAGGATCACCCTACAGGCAGCCTACATCCCATCCCAACAAAATTGCCAGGCAAACCCCTTAAGCAGAACCTCCTCAGACAGTCACAAATGGATGCTTGTCAAGGGAGGTATTCCTAGAGTTGAGCCACAGGTGGAGTATTCCACAGATAAACTTGTTCGCCTCCTCCACAGACAGGCAACTCCACAGCTACTACTCCAGAACTTACGACCCGAAGGCTCTTCAAACTGTTGCCTTCTTAATGTCCTGGAAAGGGAAATACATGTACGCCTTCCCCCCCCCTTCCCTTTGATACAGGGAGTTCTACTGAAAATTCAGCAGGACTCACCAGAAATCGTGTTGGTGACACCCTTTTGGCCAAGGCAACACTAGTTCCCCTTCATCTATCCAAGGGCAATCGCCACAAGTTGCCCCCCTCAGTGGATCTAGTAACACAGCACCAGGGGACACAGATTCACCCACAGTGGAGATCCCTGCACCTCTCCCTGTGGCTGATAGGATTCTGACTCCCTTCAGACACCTATATGATGAGGACGTGCTCTCAGTCTTGCAGGAGGCCAAGAAACCAAAGACAAGGAAAACATATCTGTCTAAATGGAGAAGGTTTTCTATCTGATGTCAGAAAAGACAGATAGAGCCGCTGGACAGCAACCTGCCTCTAATTCTCTCTCACCTGTGTGAACTGCTAAAGACAGGCTTGTCTTACTCCTCCTTAAAAGCACACCTGTCAGCCATTTCTGCTGCCTGCCTATGGAGCCCCCACTTGCTTCCAGCCACACTTTTCCTAAAAGGTGATGTTAAGTTGTCTATCTCGCCTTCATTCTTGCTGGATGGGATGGGTTCGGAGCCGACCTCGGCTCCGACTCAGCCACTCTAAAGCTCGAGAGTTGGTTCCACCGGCTCGAGGCTCCCCTTATATCCCACAATGCTAGGCGATAGTTACCTCAGATCTCGTTTGCCGCTACAGCTTCGAGGTTGGTTTTTCTACCGGTTCCTGGTGAGTTTTAGCTTTTTCTATAAAAAGTTACTCTTTTTACCCCTTTTTTAGTTTAATTATTCTTAAATTAGTGTAGTTCATTGAACTCTATCCCCGAACCTAATTTTTGTTCCCTTTTCTTGTTAAAAGAACTTTTAGTTCTTCCCTTGGGCCTTAGGCCTTCCCTTCCCTAGGGAGTGTTTGTGTAGTGTACTACTGTTTATTGTACTTTATTTTAGTATTTTTACTAAAGTTTGTAATTTTGACAGGGTATAACTGGTGTGTTTGGGTGTGTGTTTGTGTTCACCAGTTAGGCTATGTCTAAAGAAGCAAAGGTCTCAGTTCAAGAAGTGTGATGCGTGCTGTCAGAAAATGTCTCTGACAGACGCTCACACTTCTTGTGTCTATTGTCTGGGGCCTTTGCACCTGCAGGACTCCTGTGCTGTCTGCCATGGCTTCAGCCCCAGGGTCCTGCAGGAAAGAAAAAACAAGCTTATATTGAGAGGCTTGTTGAAGCCTGAGGATTCCCTGTCTGTCTCAACAGGGAAGCCCTCCAAGGCATCGAGGTCTTCGGCTCCGGCTTCCGAGCCGAGACCTCAGGTTGTTCAACCTTTGCCTTTATCGGCTCCGGCTGGAGCCGATAAGACTCAGTCCACAGTTTCTGTGGCTTCCTCGGCTCCGGCCGGCGAGGTTATCGAGGTACCCGTGTCGGCTCCGACAAGATCTTCGGAGCCGACAACCAGAAAGAGGTCTAGGTCTCCTTCTCTTGGCTCCGTTCATTCGGCTCCAGGATCTCCCCTGCTGTCTGAATGGAGCCAAAGGTCTCATTCCTCTAGGTCATCGAGGCTGTCCGATCATGACCTTCAGAGGGTGGTGAGTCGACTACTCAAGTCTGAGGCACTAGCCCAGATGCTTCAGAGCCCGACTCATCAGTCGGTGCCTGCCCAGTCCATCAACTCTTTCCTCCTTCGACTCTCTTGAGTTCGGGCGGGTCGTGTCGGAACCGAGACTGTGGTCACCTCGGGCCGAGACAATTGTCTTCGGCTCCGTCGGCTCCGTTTTCTTCCATGGAGGAATCTCGGCGGACTTCCCTCGTCGGCTCCGAGGGGTGAGTGGCATCGGACCCTTGTCCGACCCCCTCTCCCTCGGTGCTTGGCGCTGGTGAGTTCGGCTCCGACATCGGCCTCGGAGCCATCACTGTCGGTGCCGAGGGGGTCCTTAGCTCCTCGGGCGGGGACCTCTGGCTCTGCCTGACAGAGGTGCTTTCGAGGTCATGCGGAGTGTGTTAGAGCCTGGCTCTACTCCACAGTCGGCTCCGTCAGCCCCTCCCTCTATGCTGCCTCAGGGTAAGTCGACTCACTCCCTCATCCCGGATCGCAGAGAGCCAACTCCTCAAGAGCTCCCTTTGGGGATTTCATCCTCTTCCGAGGCCTCTCCTGATTTGGCAGAAGAGCCCCCTCGGAAGAGGAAGTGCAAGAGGAAGCACATTGACTCACCTGAGTCTATCACGTCGGACACAGATCTGGATGATTCTGAGGGTTCCCCCGTTCCCCTTCTGAAGATGTCTCGTTTGCAGACATTCTGGAGATCCTTAAACAGAGGGGAAATTGGCCAGCCCTCAACCCTTCGGAGGACGAATCTGTGTATCTTGAGGCGTTTGGCTCTCGTCCTTCCACCTCCTGGGTGTCCCCCCCCCTCGACCCCCTCATGCAGGTGGTTGCTCAAAAGGCATGGGGGGCTCCTGATTCAGTGGACCCCACTCCCAGGAGACCCTCCAAATTCATCACAGCTCCATCAGACAAGGAATTTTTATCAAAAGGAGTCTCTGTGGATGCTATGGTGGTAGCTGCCGCCACAAAGAAGGAACTGGCTGACCCTTCAGTGCCTGTCCATCCACCTAACAAGGAATCTAGGTCCATGGATAGGTACGGGAAGCGGATGTTCTCCTCAGCGACATTTACTATGCGTTAAGCTGAATTACCTGTGCCATTTCACTTTCGTCTTCAACGGGACTTGATCAAAGAAGCGAGTGAAATGCTGAAAGACCCTACAGCTACGGGTTTCCAAGAGAAAATGAACACGCAGCTAGCTATCCTTAATTCTATTTCCAACTCCTCCATGCGCCGCCTCTCTTATGCGGCCGATGGAGCGAGCAGAGCCGCAGGAACAGGGGTAGCCTTACGTAGGCACGCCTGGATGTGGCTATGCAATTTTGCGGAGCCTTTCAAGACGTCTTTCACGAACTCCCTTTGATGGATCATCTCTGTTTGGTCCACAAGTGAAAGAAACCCTGACTAGGTGCGAGACTGATGGCAAGACCCTTTCTGCCGTCGGAGTCCGTTTTTCTACTCCTTCTAGGCCTTACCCCAAAGGCCAGAAGGGGGGAAAGATGTGGTTCCGTAAACAATCTCAAGGGACTTCGCCTGGCCCGCAGAGTCGGTTCCCGCCAGAGGCAGAGGGGAACAACAATGGTAGGCGTCGCCCTAGAGGCAGAGGGGGTCCGCAGAACCAGGGCAATCGGCGTCCTCCGATAAGCCTTTTCAGCATCCCTGAGGTGTTGCCCGACTGCCCATCTTCGAGGCAGTCGGGGAAGATTGTCACTGTACCCAGAAGCCTGGCTATCCTTGACACAAGACAAATGGGTACAGTCCATCATTTCGAAGGTTATTCTATTCCCTTTCTTCGTTTTCCAAATCAGTCAAAAAATCCCTTCCAGATGTTCCACCCGCTCAAAGGGATATAGCAGCTTTGGAAATTTCAAAACTGCTTGCAAAAGAGCTATTCAGCCAGTGCCAGCAGACCAACTAGGATCCGGAATCTACTCAAGGTTCTTTTAGATCCAAAGAAAACAGGGGACTAGAGACCAATTTTGGATCTCAGTATCTTGAACAGATCGGTCAAGAAAACAAGATTTCGGATGGTCACGCTGCAATCCATTCTGCCCCTATTGGGAAAAGGAAACTGGATGTGCTCTATAGACCTTCAGGACGCGTACTATCACATAAAATGAACAGGCGGCTCCAGAAGATTCCTCCGCTTCAGGCTGGGAACCAGTCATTTTCAATTCAGGGCCCTGCCCTTTGGTCTCACCACTGCCCCGGTGTTTACCAAATGCATGGCAGTGGTAGCTTCTCACCTGAGGCGACAAGGATTCCAGGTGTTTCCATATTTGGACGACTGGCTCCTCACAGCTCCCACCAAGCATCTCCTTCTGATGGCCAGAGATTACACTTTTCGTCTGTCACAAACTGGGTATCTCAATAAATTGCGAAAAGTCTGTGTTGTCGCCTTGTCGTACTATTACCTACATAGGCAAATTTAGATACTGTAAACATGTCTGCAACACTAACGAACCAAAGGATATCAGACATTCAAAATTGGTATCACTACTTCTCAACAACAACAGAGCCAAAGCCAGGTTAGTTCTAAAGGTGTTGGGAATCATGGCAGCCATACCTCTCCTTCCATTGGCCAGATACCACATGCGGATCCTTCAGTGGATGCTTTTTCTCAATGGTCATACCAGGAACTTCCAATGTCTCACACCATTATGATCACGCAAGCATGCAAAAGCATCTCATGTGGTGGATGTCTTCCCCAGCTCCTGTTGGGGAGACCATTTGTTCCACCTCCTCCGGTTGCTACTCTGACAGCGGATGCCTCCCTGATCGGGTGGGGGGGGCATTATCAGGGCAGGACAGTCCAGGGCACATGGCAACCAAGCGAATGCCACTTGCACATAAATGTTCTGGAGATGAGAGCAGTGCTTTTAGCGTTGCAAGCCCTTCAAGACTCTCTTCCCTTGGGAACGATTGCAATCCAGACAGACAATATGTCTGTAGTGTGGTACATCAACAAACAAGGTGGAACCAGATCATACCCCCTGTGTCGAGAAGCACTCAGACTGTGGCAATGGGCGATTTCTTCTCAGCGTTTTCTGATAGCAACGCACATCCCCGGGAAGTCCAATCACATTGCGGACAAGTTGAGCAGAGCTATTCTCATGCCTCACGAGTGGTCTCTGAAAGACTCTGTAGTGAGAGAGATTTTTCTCAAGTGGGGTCAGCCTTGCTGCGATCTTTTTGCTACTCCCCAAAACAGCAAGTGCAGAGAATACTTCACTCTATTCCCTTTACCAGGCCAACCCAGCAGGGGCGCTAGTCCAAGTTTGGCCCCGGGGACTTCTGTATGCATTCCCTCCTTTCCCACTGATCTCTCAAGTAATACAGAAAGCTATCACTCAGAAGGCCTCATTGATCCTCATTGCTCCTTACTGGCCTCGGCAAGTGTGGTTCCCCTTTCTGCATCGATTTCTTTTGGTGCGACCGTGGAATCTGGACCTAGTTCCAGATCTTTTGATCCATCAGTCGGGTCAGTTTCATCGCTCCCTCCCCTCTCTGAACCTCACTGCTTGGTTCCTCCACTTCCAACCGTAGCCAGGCTTCCTCAATTATCTCACTCTGTTAGAGATATTTTGATAGCTTCCCATAAATCTTCCACTCGAAGATTTATTTGAGTAAGTGGAAGCGCTTTTCATATTGGGCACAAGGAAAGGACATAGATCCTTTCACGCTTCCATCCAACTAGTCCTTGATTTTCTTGCTGAACTCTTCCATGCAGGTTCATCTCCATCTACTCTTAAGGTTCAATTGGCAGCTATTTCTAATTTCCATGTGGGTATTTCTGAATCTGCCCTAATGTCCCACAAACTCTGCAAAGCCTTTTTGAAAGGAGTTTTCTTCTCAGACCTCCTGTAAGAAATCCTCCTTCTCCTTGGGACCTAAATTTAGTTCTTGCTTCTTTGATTCTTTCCCCTTCGAACCTGCAGCTTCATGTTCCTTAAAGTTATTATCATGGAAAACTCTCTTTCTGGTGGCTATCACATCAGCTAGAAGAATTTCAGAACTTCAAGCACTCAGTTGTCGTTCTCCTTACCTTGTGTTCCATAAGGACAGAGTTTCCTTATGAACTAACCCGTCCTTTTTGCCTAAGGTGGTTTCAGCATCAAATCTAAACCAATGCATTGACCTCCCTGTCTTTTTCCCAGAGTATTCAAATAGGTCTGAACAAAAATTGCACTGTCTGGATGTTCATCGTCAATTAAGGTACTACTTGGACAGGACGAAACAATTCAGAAAATCTGATCAGCTGTTTGTCTCCTATGCGGAAAGCAGAAAGGGACTTCCAGTTTCAAAGGTATCTTTATCCAGACGGCTAACATCTCTGATTACCCTTGTTTATGAGATTAGACACCAAAAACTGCCTAATAAGCCTAAAGCCCATTCCACCAGAGCTTTGGCTACTTCTCTAGCCTTCCAAGACAGACTGCCTATTGACACCATTTGTGCAGCGGCTACTTGGGCTACTCCTCACACTTTTGTTTCCCATTATAAGTTGGATTTAGCTTCTAGGCATAGAGCTAATTTTGGTTCCACTGTTCTCAGGAGTCTGTTCCGTTAGGCCACCCGGGACAAGGTGCTAGGGACGCGGTCCCATCCAGCAAGAATGAAGGCGAGATAGACAACTTAACATATAGAAGTTATGTTCTTACCATAACGTTCCATGTTAGTTGTCTTCTTCGCCTTCTTCTTCCACCCTCCTTCCCCCTGGCCTGGACAGACCTAGAGGAGTTGTGATCGTGACCTCTCTTTCTACCACCTCTTTCTTGGCTATATGCTATTATGCATATTTCTTGTTTCAGGATGTAGGTCACCCTTCTTCTTCCTGTCGTTAGAGGTGGATTCTGTGTTTTACAGTTATACTTTTTCCGTTATAAGCTGGGGTTAGCTTACAAACGAGATCTGAGGTAACTATCGCCTAGCATTGTGGGATATAAGGGGAGCCTCGAGCCGGTGGAACCAACTCTCGAGCTTTAGAGTGGCCGAGTCGGAGCCGAGGTCGGCTCCGAACCCATCCCATCCAGCAAGAAGAAGGCGAGAAGAAGACAACTAACATGGAACGTTATGGTAAGAACATAACTTCTATTTTTACACCTTAGACCTCTAGGAAACCAACTCCTCCTCGCTGGCATCTTAATTATGTGCTAGAAGAGCTCACTCTGCCACCCTTTGAGCCAGCTGGTAAGACTGACTTGACATTTTGCACTTGGAAAACAGTACTGCTAGTAGCTTTAACATCAGCCAGGAGGGTCTCAGAGCTCCAAGCCCACATGTCTACTCCACCCTTCCTAGTTTTTCATATGGACAGGGTCACCCTCGGGATTAATCCCTGCTTCACCCCCAAGGTGGTTAATGACCTCTCTCTTAATCAGGCTATTCACCTGCCCACCTTACCCTCAGTGAGATGGTGAGAGAGTCCTTCACTCCCTGGATGTACACAGGCAACTCAGTTTTTACTTGAGTAAGACCAAACCTATACGCAAATCAAACCAGCTGTTTGTTTCCTTCCACCCCAGGGCTCTGGGAAAAGCTATAGGTAAGCAAACCATCTCTTCTTGGATTGCTAAGGCCATCTCCTTTTGTTACTCTCACCATGGAAAGACACTAATGGACAACGTCAGAGCCCATTCCACAAGGGCCATGGCTTCCTCTGGAGCCTACTTTAAAAGTATGGATACTAACTCCGTTCTAGAAGCTGCTACTCTGTCATCTGTACACACCTTCACCAGACACTGTGAACCCGACCACATCTCCAGGACCAGAGCAGGATTTGCCTGAGCTATCCTGCATGGGTTCCTGGGATCCTCTTCCAGACCAGCAGTGAGCTTTTGTACTCGCCTACTAGTTAATACTGCAACATTGGAATAGAAGGATTTAGAAAAGTTGTGTAAAATCTTACCTTAACCATAGATGTCCTCCTCTTCCATGTTGCAGTATTCCTTCCCTCCCTCCATCCCCCTGTTATCCTTGCACTTGCCCTCCTTGGCTCCTTCATAGGCTATGATCTGGGGCTAATTGGCTCTGAGGACTGATGTGCACATACATCAGTTTTATGGCCCACGTACCAGCCTTGCACGTCAGATGTCCGCACCAACAGGGTCTGAAAAAGCTTTGGAAACCTGGCCAAACAAGCTGATGGGAAGAAGGGTAAACCCACTAGTGAATGCTGCAACATGGAAGAGAAGGACATCTATGGATGTTCTTCGTGTTTCACTGTTGCAGTCATCACATTTGGGTTATCTGCTTGCAGTAGCCCTCAGTCGGCCTGTTTATCAAAGTCTTGGGTCCTGCGTCGGTTGTGGTCTCATTTTCCTTGACGTCAGGTAGTCAGGGGTATAAAGGATACAGCTGACGCCATTACATCAGTCTTTATTGCCGTGCGGTGACCGAAGCAGAAGCAGTTCGCAAGTGCTGGTCAGCCGATTCCTGAAATTTTCATTTTCGAGTTTCAGAACTGAAGTCTTCAACTAAAGCTAAGTACCCCGTTGGGGAAACTTTTTCTTGCTCTAAACCGATGTCAGTAAAAGTCAATAATTGTTGTGGAAAGCAAATACCTCATAAAGATTTTCATTCATACTGTATTCCTTGCTTAGGCCCTGACCACAACGTACCTCGCTGTCGGTTTTGTGCCTTATTTAAACCACAAACTATTTGTCGTCTGTACATTTTCACTTCTAAATATTTTGGTACTCTGTTCAGTTATCCTGATATGTCTTTGGTAAGCCACCCGACTACCGACATTCCGAAAAAACGCAAAGATAAAGACAAACACAGGCCGCCTAGGTCCAAAGCTGCTGACGATGCTTCTCCTAAGCTAATCGCCTGTTCACCGGTACTCAGTGAGGCACTTTCGCAGCCCCTGATACCTGCTAATTCAGATTCACAGGCCTCTACTGAGACCCATTCAGAGTCCGGTATGCCATGAGACGCTTCAACTGTGGGAACCTATGGATGTCTCTACCTTGGATGGGTCCAGAGCCGCTGTGCAGGCACCGGCTTCTGAGGGTGTGTTCAGGCCTACTGACTTGCATATTAAACTGGCGCCATCTTCTTCTAGGCCTAAAACTTGAACCATGCCTAGGAAACCAATGCCCAGACTGCATGGTCAGGCCTCTATGCCTAAAAAACAAATGATAAGAATGACTGAAAACCTCATTACTTTAATCAGGGGAAGCCAACCTTCCCCCTCTAAGATACCTAGGACTGAATTTGCTTAAGATACTTCTGACCAGTATTCTGAAATTTCTGTTTCCTCTGATGACCAGGATTTACCCTTATCTACCTATGAGGATTCTGATGCAGAGGACTCTATTCCCTCTTCTTCTACCCCAGAGGATTTTTCTTTTGGTGAAACATTGCATACTCTTTTGGCGCCAAATGCGCCATACTCTTATGGCGCATTTTCACTGGGAAAGCCAGGATTACTCTGATTCTAAAAAGAGGCTTAGAGATTTCTTACTCCTGCCCCCCAACACAGGCCTTTAGCTATCCCTCCTGTGCGGGACATTGTTGACTATGCCTTTTCGGAATGTAGCTTGGCCCCTAATTCTTTATCTCCTGCTCTCAGAAAACCTGATAGATATTACAGGGTTCCTGATTCGCACAAGTTCCTTTTAAAAAATCCTACTGCGGATCCTGATACCGTTTCCCAGGGACCCACAGGCATTAAGGCTACTACTGCCAAAAATCCTACCCCCTCAGATAGGGCCCTGGATAGATGAGGTAAGAAGATATACACCTGTGCAACCTTGGCCATCAGGGCCTTAAATTGCCAGTTTCATATGTTAAAGTATCCAGCAGCATATTATTGGATTGCTTAAACAGAAAATTATGTTGATTCCTGATTGTGCTGAAAATAAGGATTTACAGGATTTAATGCATTCTGCTGAACAGGTTGTAAAACATACTTTTCAATGTGGTTTTGATTCACTAGAGGCATCTTGCAGGGCTAAGGGCTACTGTCACTGGGTCTGTACTTAGAAGGCATGCTTGGCTTAAGGAGCAATCTTTGCCAGATCATGTTGAAACTAAATTGCTGAATGTTCCCTTAAATCAGGACCGCCTGTTTGGCGACAAAGCAGAAGTAGTTCTTAAAAAGATGGAGGAAAAAGCTAAGTCTATCCAAACTGTTAAAGATTTCTTACAAGTGCAGCCTCCTAGATTTAGTAGGCATTGGTCCTTTCCTGCCTCTTCCAGGCCTTCTCAGTTCAAATCCAGAACCAGCAGAACACCCAGGCTTCAGTCCCAGGGTACGCACAGGACTAAGCAGTGGGGGGCTTCCACTCCCAAATCAGGGAGTATTAAGACTCACCCCTATGATAAGCTGTCTCAATGACTTAACTTTAAAACTTCCAAGCACTTCTCAACTGACTCCTCCTTTAGGGGGAAAGATTGCTCTGCAAACAAAAAAACTGGGAACACATTACCCAGGACAAATGGGATTTAAAAGTAGTTTCCCAAGGATACAGATTTCACTTCCACACGTTACCAAGCCCAAACGGTTGGCCAGACCTCTGCCCCCAAATTAGGGGGCAGAGGGTCAAAAGTAAGTACTCTCTCTCTCAAGATTAAAGGCTATTCAAGACTGTACCAGAAAAGGAAAAAGGGCAAGGTTTCTGCTCAAGACTTTTCCTGGTACCCAGAAAAGACAACTCATGGCGTCCTATCCTGGACATGTCTATCTAAACACCTTTAGTTGATGCCAAAATTCAAGATGCCAACTCTTCACCAGTGGCTTTTCATGATAGGCAAAGATGCCTGGTTGGCAACACTGGATTTAAAGGAAGCCTACCTGCACATCCCAATCAGGGAATCTTGCAGAAAATACCTACGCTTCAAAGCAGGCTGCATGCACTATCAGTTCTCTGCACTGCCCTTAGGCTTCTCTACTGCGCCCAGGGTATTCACAAAGTGCCTAGCTCCAGTCATTGCATTTTGCAGGCAAATAAATTTTCAAATATACCCATACCTGGACGATTGTCTAATTCAGGCAGAAAGCCAGGACATACTTCTGAATCATCTGGCATTTGTACAAAAGGTGTTAACTTGTCTGGGGTACACCATAAATGAAAAGAAATCACATCTGGTACCCTGTCGACAAATTATATTCCTGGGAGCAAGCTTGAACACAACTTCCCAGATGGCTTTCCTGACGCCAGAGAAACAAATTCATTTGACAACTTACTTCAAACTAGTGGCCACAAAAACCCTGCTGTCTACAAGGCAAATACTGTAAGGCTTGGGGTTCATGGCCTCTTTCATTCTACTAATTCCGTATGCAAGACTGCATATGAGGAAACTACAATGGTATCTAAAAAGCCTATGGTGTCAACATTCTCAGGATTTAGAAGCAATGATTCCTATCATACCTTGCCTACGGTTAAAATTAATTTGGTGGTCAGAGACCTGCTACCAAAACAAGGGACTACCATTCACTCTAACACCTGCCGCCCAAATCCTAGCAACAGACGCATCAGACTCTGCATGGGGGGCTCACCTGGCAGGGAAGTACATTTAGGGCAAATGTAACCCAAGTCAAATGCACCTGCATATCAATCAAAAAGAAATGTTAGCTGTGCAGAATGCTCTGACAGCCTTCAAGGACCACATTCTTCCAGGACAATTAATGGTAAAGAAGGACAACATCACTGTTATGTGGTACATAAACAAGCAGGGGGATACCCATTCTTATCCCCTCTGCAGACTAGCCATGGCTCTGTGGAACACAGCCTTTAGCTACCAAGTGCATCTACAGGATCATTTACTGCCAGGAAAACTAAATACACTGGCAGACGAACTAAGCAGAAATCTCATGGACCCACACGAGTAGAAACTGGAATCAAAGATTTTCAACATTTTGTTCAACAAATGGGGCATCCCAGATATACACCTGTTTGCCTCCCCCCAGAACTACCAATTGGACAATTTCTGCACAAGGACTCCCCACAAACAAGCTTTGGAAAGTGGATGCTCTGCCCTTCAGCTGGAAAAATCTATCAGTTTATGCCTTTCCTCTTCTGGCTCTCCTCTCCAAAATACTACTAAAGATCAAACAGGACAAACCAAGGATGATACTGATTGCAACAGACTGGCCACGCCAACACTCGTACCCCCTCCTGTGCATTGTCTCACAGCTGGCCCCATGGCAACTACCTCAGATCCCTACCCTGCTGTCTCAGCAGGAGAGCCAGATTCTGCACCCCCAGCTTCAAACCTTGAACCTGGCAGCCTGGCTAATTACCTAATCTCTCCGTTACCATCCCTCAGTAAACAAGTGTTGGATGTCATTTTGGAGGCAGGGAGGCTTAGTACTAGAACATCTTATGCTAAAAAATGGAAAAGATTCTATGCCTGGAACCAAACTCAAGGGATGGCCACAGCAGCACCCAATTTACCTCAGATTCTTCAATACTTAACTGAGATGCTTCACAAGGGCCTTTCCTTTTCCTCCAAAATTTACTCATATTTCAGCTCATTACAACACAGAGCCACCCTCTTTTCTCACCCACTGCTCAAGCAGTTCCTCAGAGGGGCCAAAAACTTAAGACCACCCAGGAGAGCCCCAGCTCCAGCCTAAGACCTCAATTTTGTATTGGAAAAACTATCTCTTCCTCCTTTTGAGCCAGCTGCAACTGCAGAGTTAAAATTCCTTTCTTGGAAAACAGCATTCCTTTTAGCAATCACTACAGCAAGAAGGGTGTCTGAATTACAGGCCCTTATGGCAGTGGAGCCTTTCCTCATCTTTCATGCGGACATGGTCCCTCAGGACCAATCCCTCTTTCATGTCCAAGGTGGTATCCAGTGTGGTTCTTAATCAGTCCATTCATTTGCCAACCTTCTTTTCTAATCCACAGAACAAAGGGGAATGGATACTGCACTCCTTAGATGTGCACAGACAACTTAGATTTTACTTGGACAGGACTAAACCTCAAAGGAAATCTGAACAACTGCTGGTGGCATTTGCTGCAGGGGCAGAGGTGATGGCTATTTCAAAGCAAACCATTTCTAAATGGTAAGCCATTGCATTCATTTCTGCTATACGCACCATGGAAAACCTATCGGAAAACCTATCCCACAGGGGATTAGTCCACATTAAACCAGGGCTGCATCTACCAGAGACATCCTAGAAGCTGCTACCTGGAGTTCTGTACATACTTTCACCAAGCATTACCACTTGCCAATTTTCTCTAAATCCAGAGCTGGCTTTGCCACTGCAGTCTTGCAGGGCCTTATAGCTGGTCCTAATGCTATCTAAATTCCTCCTCCCATCCTTAGCTTTGGGAATCTACCCAAATGTGATGACTGCAACAGTGAAACATGAAAAACATAGTACAGTTGTGTACACTTACCATAAATGTAGATGTTTGAATGTATTCACTGTTGCAGTCCTGGTTGCCCTCCCTCCAGCCTCCTGACTTCTTTTGGCTATACCTCTATTCTCCTCTACTATACTTAAATGCTTTTTGGTGTATTTGCTTTTTTGTTGGAGGTATAAGGTGGTGCTGCGGTAGTGTTGTCGCCTCACAGTACGACATTGTCCTGTTCGATTCTCAGCTAGAGCGGCTTCTGTGTGGAGACATGCGTGAATGGGTGTACCTTCGTTGAGGGTTGTGCATCAGAGCTGGCAACTCGGCACGTAAAAATCTACTGCCAATCATTAGCGGACCGGAGTTCTGCTGTGTGGCGACTCCTAACCGGGAAAAAAGCTGAAAGACGCAACATATTCTTGTATATTTATATTTAGTTGCTTCCCATTAAGAGGGGGGGGGGCACCTGACACCATTCCCCACTCGGGTATTGTAGACAAGCTCACCAGCCTGAACAGAAACCCCTACGTCACGAGATAGGTTGCCAACTGGCTCACGGACAGAACCCACATGGTAAGAGTTGCGGGAGCTAGGTCTGACTCTAAACCAGTTACAAGTGGCGTTCCTTAGGGCTCAGTCCTAGGACCCATCCTGTTTGGCATATACTTCTCAGAGATACAGGCAAGCACAGGAGGACTATGGCTGACCAGGTCCGCAGACGACTGCAAACTAGGGGCTATAATTGACTCTCCAGCTGACACAAACATCCTCCAAAAGGATCTCACTGAGACAGATACCTGGTGTCAAAACCATGGCTTCAAATTAATGGCAAAATGTGCATAGTCATCCCCTTTGGAAAAAACAAAGTACCCACAAACTACCACATAGGTGGTAGTCCTTTAAATACGGAAGACATAATAAGGGCTCTGGGGACCCAAGTAGATAGTAACTTCTCCTTTGATAATCACATTGCCAAAGTGGTTAGAAAATCCTTCTATGTGGCCCACCTAATCACAAAAGGGTTTGCATCCAGGTCGAAAGATGTCATTGGACCCCTCTACGCATCGCTCATCAGACCCATCATAGAGTACAGTGCCCCATTTGAGATGTACCTTACAAGACACCCGCAACAACTGGAAAGACCGCAGAAGTACCTCACCAAGAGGATCACTGGCCTCAAGCAGATTCTGTATGCAGCTCGACTGAAGAAACTCCAGCTGTACTCTGTTGCATACCACCTACTCAGAGGTGATCTCTGCCTGACGTACAAGGCCATGTCCAACCCAGAATTGATGGACATGCTCCACCTACAGAAAACCATATCCCCTCAAGCCACATGCTCCAGGGATCTAAACCTCACCACAACAATAAATAGGATGTGCTGGAGGGATAGATTCCTGTCCCAGAGACTTCCCATGCTCTGGAACAAGATTCCAATCTACATTAGGCAGAGCTCCTCGCTAACCCTCTTCAAGAGAAACCTTGACAAGTGGATGGGAAACAGTTTACCCCAGGAATCACTTTAATGGCTCTGCTGGCAGAGATACAGGGAACTAATCTAAGGGGGCAGCGAAAGCCAAGACATTCCGGCTAGGCTTATAAATGCCTTTGGACAGATAGCCTAGTACCTACCTATGAACCTATCTGGGGAAAGAAAAACTGATGTAATGGCGTCGGCTGCATGCTTTATACCCCTGACTACCTGACGTCACAGAAGATGAGACAGCAACCAACGCAGAACCCAGGACTTAATCAGGCCAACTGAGGGCTAATGCAAGCAGATAACCCAAATGTGATGATTGCAACAGTGAATACAGTCGAACATCTGCATTTGTGGTAAGTGTACACAACTGTACTTTATGGTAAAATTTTACACAACTTTTCTTTATACCTGCTTGCCTTGATGCATTCTCTTCAGCTTCAAAAAATCCTGATTCACAGCCACATGCTCTTAAGAGACCTGACCATTTCTGTAAAGTGCCTGATGATTAAAAATTCCTGGTGAAACCCCCCCCCCCCCCCCCCCTTGGCAGACCCGGCAGTGATTGCTGTATCCCCTGACAAGCAGTCAACACTAATTCCCTCCTCGTCCCATTTGTCTACTGATAAGGACAGTAAGAATATGGACAGGATAGGCAAGAAGGTTTATACCACCTCCACCCTAGCCTTCAGAGCTATTAGCTACCAAACTCGTATGATAAAATATGCCTTGGACTTGGTATCCGAAGCCTCTACTCTCCTGTCCTCCTTGCCTGACTACCCTAACAAGACAGAGGTAGCATCAATCCTGTCCCTGGCTTCTCAAGTTGCCAGAAATGTTATCAGATGCAGTTATGATGCAGCAGAGCCCTTCTACAAGGTCTTCTGCTTCCGCATCAGTGCTACAGAGATACTCATGGCTTTGCCTTCAACCCCTACCAGAGGACTTCAAGTTCAGAATACTTGATAGCCGTTTAAACCACAACCTCCTGTTTTGAAAAGCAGTCTGCAGAACTCTTTAAAAACCTTCAGGAGAAAAGCAAGGAGCTTCAGGATACTAAGCACTTTCTGGTGTTTCCCACTTCTAAATACTACAGAAATTACCTGCATAGACTACCTTTGTCAGGAGGACCCCCTTCTCTGCTACTCCATCCTCTTCCAGGCATAAGAAAGGAGCCAGGAGGCAGACCACATCCAGACCAGCCTTCTCTCAACTTACTCAGACAGCCCTTTCATGACTGAAATGGCTCCAACAACGTGTGACTGCCTTGTCCACCTCCACCTGTCAGCCCGCCTCTCCCACTGCCTACCCCTTTAGAGAACTATCACCACAGTCCGCTAGGTTCTGGCAGTAGTAGAAGAAGGATATTTCCTTTCTTGGAAAGAAAGATCTCCTGCAAGGGGCATTCCATTCCCTCCCAAGAATCAACTACACCTTATTCCACAGATCCTACAGGATCTTCTGAACCATGAAACTGTAGAACATGTCCCTCTAGGGCAAGAAGGAAAAGGTTTTTATTCAGGGTTATTTCTAGTACCAAAAAAGGACGCCCCTTGAAGGCAAATTCTGGATTTATCTTTTCTAAACATCTTCCTAAGAGTTCCATCTTTGAGTGTTATCCCTACAGACCCTTCTTCTACTGTTGCCAACCCAGGCATTTATGGCCATGCTAGAGCTCAAGGAGGCCTACCTCAATATCCCCTTAAAACCCTCTCACAGAAAGAACTTACGTTTTACTGGGCCCTGATGTTCATCGTGCATACAGCTGCAGTAATCACAGATGGGGTTTTCAGCCATCAGGCGGTCCCTCGGTCGGCTGAATTCCAAAGTCTTGGTCCGGCGTCGGTTGTCGTCGCTTACTCTTCTGACGTCAGGAAGGCCAGAGTATATAAGACACAGCCGACGCCATATTCTTCAGTCTTTTTTGCCGTGCGGTGCCCGAAGCAGAAGCAGTTCGCAAGTGCCGGTCGGCCAGCTCCTGATTTACGAAAATATTTGGAACCGAAGTCTTCATTAAAGCTAAGTACCCTGTTGGGGAAACTTTTCTTGCCTCAGACTGATGTCAGAAAAAGTTAATAATTGTATTTCTTGTGGGAAGCAAATACCGCATAAGGATTTCCATTCCCTTTGCATACCTTGTTTGGGCCCAGACCACGACGTCTCAGGCTGTCGCTTTTGCGCTACCTTCAATAAACGCACTATCAAGCGTCGGTGAGTTCGCCCAACACTTTTGGTAAAGCTTTTGACTATAAAATGTCGTTGGACACTCCGACTACCGTTTTATCCAAAAAACGCAAGGAAAAGGACCGACACGCGAGGCCCGCGGTCTCCACCGACACCACGCCGAAACAGGCTACCGTGGTCGGTTCTCAGCGAGACGCCTTTGCAGTCCCTGACTACCGACGACACTCCTTTGGCGGTGTCTTCTGTACCCGAGACCGCTGGGTCATCGGCCCTTTCCCAGACTACAACCAAGCCCTGGCTTATGTCGAGCCTACTAATGTGGACAGATCCACCTCCACCCATGGTGTATTTAGGCCTTCATCTTCTTTTTCTATTAAGGCCTTTACTAAATCCAAAGCAGCCAGGCATCACGCTAGGCCTGCTGCTCAAGGCCCATCTCCTGGACCCTTGCCTAAGAAACAGATGCTTAAAATGGCTGAGGATCTAATAACTCTCATCAGAGGTTCTCAGCCCCCTCCTGACAAGAGACCCAGAGTGGAGGAAGAATCCCCCTCTTCTGATCAGGGATCCATTTTATCAGAGCATTCTGATGCAGAGGAACACTCTTACTCCCCTTTTGAGGATTCGGATGCAGAACAGTCCATTCCTTCTGTATCCCCCCCTGAGGATTTTTCATTTGGGGAAACCTTGCACACCTTGAGGGAACACTTCCATTGGGAAGGCCAAGACTTTTCAGATTCCAAGAAAAGACTTAGGGAATTTCTTTGGTTACCTCAGCACAGACCTCTGGCTATACCCCCTGTTTTGGAGGTACTGGATGATGTCTATTCGGAGGCTTGTCTTAATCCTGATTCTCTGCTTCCTGCACCAGTAAAGCCCGATAGATATTACAGAGTACCCAGTTCTCACCAATTTCTTTACAAAGGCCATAATGCTGACCCTGAAACCATTTCACAAGGCCCTAAGGGATTAAAGGCCTCCACTGCCAAGAATCCACTTCCTGCAGAAAGGGAATCTAGATCTCTAGAAAGGTGGGGTAAGAAGGTATATACCTCGGCCACCCTAGCCATGAGGGCCTTAAACTGCCAGTTTCATATGATTAAATATCAACAGTTCTTGTTATCACAATTAAAAAACAAAATGTCTCAACCTGAACAACAAGATTTAAAAGAGTTACAGGATATGATGCATAGTGCGGAACAAGTGGGTAAACACACCTTACAATGTGGTTATGATGCCCTAGAGGCCTCCAGTAGAGCGGCTGCTACAGGATCAGTCATTCGCAGACATGCCTGGCTTGGGGAACAAAATTTGCCTGATCATGTGAAAGCTAAACTTCTTGATGCTCCTTTACAAAAGGATGTACTTTTTGGTACTAATGCAGAGGATATACTGCGAAAAATGGAAGAAAAAGCCAAATCTATGCAAACTGTCAAAGCTTTCTTACAGGTCCAGCCACCACGATTTAGCAGGAATTGGCCTTCAAAAAACTGGTCTTTTCCAGCCACTGACAAGCCCCAAAGAGGTAGATACAGACGCACAAGGGGCAGAGGGCAGTCACAAGGATCATATAGAGGCAGACAATGGCAATCTCCAGCACCAAGAGGTGGTGAAGACAGTGCACAACAATACAGGAAGCAATCCCAATGACTCCCTCATTTCCATGCCAAGCAAGTCTCAGCTGGCAGCACCTTTGGGAGGGAAACTAGCATTATTTGCAAACAATTGGCATATTGTCACAACAGACAAATGGATTCTGGACATTATAAACAGAGGCTACAAATTTCAATTTCACACTCTTCCAAAAATGAGAGGCATGCCAAACCTACCACAAAATCAAAGGGTAGAGGCACAACTGCAAATTTCAAAGCTCCTAAACATGAGAGCTATACAAAAGGTACCTACGCACCAACAAGGTCAAGGTTTTTATTCAAGACTCTTCCTGGTACCAAGAAAAGGAACCGACTGGAGACCCATTCTGGACTTATCCATCCTAAACACATTTCTACTCATACCAAAATTCAAGATGCTCACATTACAGCAACTTCTTCCCATGCTGGGCAAGGAGTTTTGGCTGGTAACATTGGACCTCAAGGAGGCGTACCTGCATGTCCCAATCAGACAAAGCTGCAGAAGATACCTCAGATTTCTTGCAGGTTCAATCCACTATCAATTCTCTGCATTGCCCTTTGGCTTATCTACTGCGCCCAGAGTATTCACAAAGTGCCTGGCATCAGTGATTGCCTATTGCAGACTTCAAGGGATACAAATTTACCCTTATCTGGACGACTGCCTGATCCAAGCAGACAGCAAACAAATACTACTGGAACATCTGGCATATGTGACACGGTTACTGCTTTCTCTGGGATACACCATCAACAAGGAGAAATCAAGGCTAACACCATCTCAGAGAATAATCTTCCTGGGTGCCAGCTTGGACACAAACGCCCAGATGGCATACCTTACATCAGAAAAACAAGGGCAATTATCTCAGTACTTCAAAACACTAGCAAAAAGTACCAGGCTTACTGCAAGGAAAATCCTGCAGACTCTGGGATTCATGGCATCTTGCATTCTTCTAATCCCATGTGCAAAGCTGCATGTGAGGAAACTTCAATGGTACCTAAAAAATCTATGGTCTCAACACAGTCACAGCTTGGAAGCAATTATACCAATAATTCCATGTCTGCAAAAGGAATTTCTATGGTGGGCCCAAGCATGTCAAGTAAACACAGGCCTTCCATTCTGCAAGCCTCAAGCAAAACAAGTCAAAACCACAGACGCCTCAGATTACGCCTGGGGGGCGCACATGAAGGACAGGTGCATTCAGGGCAGATGGCCCCAAAAGGAAAAGCACCTTCACATCAATCAAAAAGAAATGCTAGCAGTAATAAATGCAATTACAGCTTTCAAGGACTTCCTGCATCCAGGACAATTACTGATAAGAACAGACAACACCACAGTAATGTGGTACATAAACAAACAAGGAGGAACACACTCATACCCCTTGTGCAGACTAGCCATGACTCTTTGGAACTTGGCTCTGGAAAGACAACTCTAACTTCAAGCACAGTACTTGCCAGGACTGGAAAACACACTGGCAGACACTCTGAGCAGGAATATGACAGATCCACACGAATGGAAGCTGCATCCACAGGTGTTTACGGAGATAATCCAAGCGTGGGGGAGGCCAGACATAGATCTTTTTGCCTCCCACAGGAACCATCAAGTGAAAGCAAGAACAGACAAACTGAGGATGATACTGCCAAGGCAACACTGGTATCCACTCCTGAGGAGCCTTACACATACACCTCCCTGGTCCCTGCCTCTAATACCTCTTCTGACGCAGAACAGCTACAAAACCCTTCACAGTCAGCTGAAAACACTCAACCTCGCTGCGTGGAAAATTCCTTCACACCACATCAAACTCTACTCTCCAAGGAGGTGCAGGATGTCATTTTGGAGGCCAGAAGACCATCTACAAGAAAAGCTTACTCTGCAAAATGGAAGCGGTTTTGCTGCTGGAATGAGAAAAGAAGACAGGACCCTAGAAAATTGAACTTGCCTCAGGTTTTACAGTACCTAGCTGAACTGCTGAACAGTGGACTTTCATTTTCTTCCATTAAAATACATGCCTCAGCCATTTCTGCAGAATTCAACACGGATCCTCCTTTATTCTCTCACCCTCTCTTACGGCAGTTCCTCAGAGGGGCTAAGAATATAAGACCTCCAAGGAAGCAACCAATACCAGCCTGGGACCTTAATTACATACTAGAAAAATTAACATTGCCTCCCTTTGAACCTGCTGCCTCAACAGATCTGCAATATTTGTCCTGGAAAACAGCTTTCCTTCTGGCCATCACTTCAGCTCGTAGGGTTTCTGAACTACAGGCCGTCATGGCGGTGCAGCCCTTCCTCATCTTCCATCAGGATAGGGTTTCCCTTCGTACTAATCCATCTTTTATGCCAAAAGTGGTGTCCAGGGTAGCCTTAAACCAAGCCATACACCTACCTACCTTTTATCCTAACCCTCAAAACAAAGGGGAAAGGCTGCTTCACTCTTTAGACATCCATAGGCAGCTACGTTACTATTCGGACAGAACAAAGTCCTTCAGGAAATCAGAACAACTTTTTGTGTCCTATGCCGTAGGGGCTCAAGGGAAACCAGTTACCAAACGGACCATTTCCAAGTGGATTGGCCACTGCATACGATTTTGTTACTCCTATCATGGGAAATATGTCCCTACTGGTATCAGATCTCACTCCACCAGGGCCACAGCCACCTCTACAGCCTTCCTCAGAGGTGTGCCTACTAAGGATATTTTGGAGGCAGCCACTTGGAGTTCTGTACATACCTTCACAACACACTACCACCTGCCCTTATACTCCAGAACAAGAGCAGGCTTCGCCACTGCTGTTTTGCAGGGCATTCTGGCTCAGCCCAGTTCCTCATAGTACCTACCACCCTATGCATAGCTTTGGGACTCTACCCATCTGTGATTACTGCAGCTGTATGCACGATGAACATAGTACAGTTTTGTACCTACCATAAATGTAGATGTCCGAGTGCTAATACAGCTGCAGTACAGGTTTCCCTCCCTCCTTCCCCTCTTGGTTAGGGCATGGGGCCTAACAACCTCTTCATACCTCCTGACTGGGTTATCCTGTTATGTTTTATTTGCTTGCTTACACTGATTTTGCATTACATTGCATTGCTTGCATATGTGGATAAGCTTTACTTATGTATTGCCTTCCTTTTGGGGGCACCTGACATCTGGGGCAAGAAAGACTGAAGAACATGGCGTCGGCTGTGTCTTATATACTCTGGCCTTCCTGACGTCAGAAGAGTAAGCGACGACAACCGACGCCGGACCAAGACTTTGGAATTCGGCCGACCGAGGGACCGCCTGACGGCTGAAAACCCCATCTGTGATTACTGCAGCTGTATTAGCACTCGAACATCTACATTTATGGTAGGTACAAAACTGTACTTTCTCTCTCTCTCAATTTACAGCCTTACCCTTTGGTTTATCTACTGCACCCAGAGTATGCACAAAATGCCTGGCCCCAGCAATAGCCTATTGCAGAACCAAAAGCATTCAAATTTACCCCTTACTAGATGGCATCCTCATTCTTGCAGAAAGAGTGGACACCCTAAAAGAAATCTGCAGTTCACCATGTCCCTGCTGCAAGACTTTTGGTTCACCCTCAACCTCTCCAAGTCATCCCTAATCCCTCAGCAGGAAAAAAATCTTTCTGGGACACAGGATCAGAACAGAACTGATGTGGGCATTCCTCCCGCAGGACAAAGTTGTTTGCCTCACTACCCACTTCCAGGACCTGATCCAGGTTCATCAACTATCAGCAAGACAATTCCTACGGGTTCTGGGCCTTATGGCAGCTGCCATCCTTATGCTGCTTTTGGCCAGGATGCATATGAGAAAACCAGTGGTATTTGAAGAATGGGTGGTTCCAACACAAGCACCCTCTAAAGTTTCAGATTCCATTCTTACCCCGCCTCAAAACAGAGCTAAGGTGGTGGATACAACAAATCCAAATGAACCCAGGCCCTTCCACTCCAGCTCCTCACCCCACCCCCTCCAGCTTAGTACATGCATACAGACGCATCAGACCTGGGATGGGCTGCTATCATGAAGGGTTTCAAGGTGCAGGAGAACTGGCAACCTGTCATCCAGAAAAAACATTTGTGAGAGCGATGGCAGCAGTCCTTTTGGCCCTGAAAGCCTTTCCCCCAGTCCTGCAACCATGCATCCTTTGATTTTTCACAGACAATACCACAGTCATGTGGTACCTCAGCAAACAGAGGGGACCACATCTGATCTCCTATGCCGGATAGCAACCCAGATTTGGGACGTTAACTCCAGAAACAACTTATCCCTGCAGGCAACATGCATTCCTTCCCAGGGCAACCAACAAGCAGATGATCTCAGCAGGTCATCCACTCTACATCACGAGTAGATGCTGAACAGGGAAGTTTTTCTAGACATTGTCCACCAGTGGGGACATGCCTCAAGTAGATTTGTCTGCCTCCCCCAGAACAGACAGTTGAAAATATTCTCCACCAAGGACCCATCCCCACTAGCCTGGAGGGTGGACGTCTTCAACATTTCATGGAAGGGAAGGTTTCTATATACATTTCCCCCCTTTTTCTCACATTCCAAAAGTCCTCCTGAAGGTCAGGAAGGACAAACCAAAAATCTTGCTGGTGACTCCTTACTGACTAAGGCAGCATTGGTTCTCCCTACTACTATCAATCGCCAAGGGCAATCACCACAAGTTACCCCACAAGGTGGACCTTACTCACGCAGCAGAAGGGAACACTCATTCATCCTGACCAAGAGATGCTGCGTCTAACACTCTTGGTGATGAACTTTTAATTCCCTTCAGACACTGTTATTCTGAGGACATGCTTTCAGTCCTGACGGTGGCCAAGAAACCTACTACAAGGAGATACTACATGTCAAAGTGGGAAAGATTCTCCAAATGGTGTTTCCAAAGGCATACAGATCCCTTTTTAGTGGATGTTCCTCTAGTCCTTACTTGTGTGTGTGAACTTATCAAGGCTGGCCTGGCCTGTTCCTCAGTGAAAGTCCACCTATCTGTAATCTCTGCCTCCTTGCCCCTAGAACTCCCTCTACTAGCCAGGCTAGATGTTAAATTTTTCCTGAAAGGGGTCTTGCACATCAGACCACCAAGAAAACCCGTCCCACCTCCTTGGGACTTTAACTTTATCCTAGAAAAACTCACAATGGCTCCATTCGAGCCAACCAGCTCTGCAACACTCCAAATGTGCTCATGAAAAACTGTTCTGCTGGTGGCCCTTACCTCTGCTAGAAGGTTGTCAGAGGTACAAGCTCTCATGCCCTACCCTCCCTATACCATCTTCCAAAAGGACAGGGTGACCCTGCGCACCAACCCTTCTTCCTTCATGCCAAAGGTGGTCAACAGACTGTCCTTAAACCAGTCCATTCACCTGCGCACCTTCTTCCCTTCTCCCACTAATGACAGTGAGAGGATACTCCATTTCCTGGACATGGACAGGCAACTGAGGTTTTATTTAGACAAACCTAAGTCCATCAGAAAATCCAACCAACTATTCTTCCATCCCAGGGCCTTTTTCCACCCCAGGGCCCTGGGCAAGGCAGTCTCCATAAAACAATCTCCTGCTGAATCAGCAAAACTATCTGCTTCTGCTACTCTTACCATGGCAAGGACCTACTTCCGGGAGTAAGAGCTCAGTCTACCAGGGTCATAGCATCCTCCAAAGCCTTCTTCAAAGGCCTGGACACAGCACCCGTTCTGGAGGCAGCCACCTGGTCCACAGTACATACCTTTGCCAGACACTACAAATTGCACCACATCTTCAGAGCCAGGGCTGGATTTGCTAGTACAATCCCGCAGGCTTTCTGGAATCAGCTACCTCTACCCTTCCTTATTCCTAAGCTGTGGCACACTTCCACACTAAGAATACTGCAACATGGGAATAGGACATAAAAATAGTTAAGGTCTTACCATAACCATAGATGTTCTTTTCTTCCATATTGGCAGCATTCCTTCCCTCCCACGTATCCCCCTTCGTTAGTATGGACCTGTCTAGAGGGTGCGCTGGAGCGCCACCTTGACTATGGTCAGGCTAGATAGCAAATTGCATTTCACACTTCTTGTGGACATCATTTGGCTCATAATAGTTGACTGTCCGACTGGGCAATTAAGTTATGAGGTCTGTGCGTACAGATATCACATTTAAGGTCCCTGGTGTATGGCCCTACATGTGATGTCCCACGCATCTACAGCAACCAGGCTTAAGCTTTTTATATAGGAGCTGACATTCGGGTCGCCTTAGGCAAGGACATTTATGGTTATGGTAAGATCTTACCCAACTGTTATTTCCTACAGATGTTGTGGAATGCCACCTGATGTCAGGCCCATCAACCTTTCACCGCCTGGGTCCTGAGACTCCAAAGAAGAAACTTAAAACTAAACGTGTTTCTCCGATTCCTCAGGAATAGCCGTCCAATCTAACTCCTGACTGGCACACCTTTACCCAAGGCCTCTTTAATGCCTTCATGGCCCTCCACCAGACCTCAGCCCCTTCTATTTCTTCACCAGCCCTTTCTCCTTCTACCCCCTTGAAGAGGCCTTCAGAGGACATCACTTCTTCAGAGTAGGATTCATCAGGCGATGAGTCTGTGGCATACTCTACTCAAATTGCTTGTCCTCTGGGATATACTTCCCCAGAGGAGGAATCTAATGGTACGGATTCCCCTGGGGAGGATATTTCCTTTGGGACGACTATCTTGAAGATGAAGGACTTTTAAGTGGGATTGCTACCAGGTCTCTGAGATACAGAAAAGGTACTATGACCTTCAGATGGAATCTCCTAATCCAGCAGCCATCCTTCCTGTCCTGCTAGCCTTCTTGGATGCCCTCACTGCAGCTTCCAAGTGCCCAGATTCCCAGCCTCCAGCTCCGAAGCGCCCAGACAGACTTTACAAGGTGCCTGAGGATGCCAAATTCCTTTTAAAGGCACCTTCTGCTGATCCAGCTACTTTTTTAGTGTCAGCAGATAAAGCTGCCAAGCTTTTGCCTTCCACATGTCTGCTCTCCTCTGATAAGGAGATCAAGGTCATGGAGATACTGGGGAAAAAGTGTATACATCTGCAACCTTGGGCTTCAGAGTAATGAACTGTCAGATGCACATGGCCAAATATTCCCTGGCTCTTCTAGCAGATGCAGTAAAACTCTCATCAGAGCTCCCACATTCACCAACCAAAGCCAAGCTCTCAACCATTCATAATTCCTCCTCCCAGGTTACCAGGCACTCCATCAAATGCAGTTATGATGCTGTGGAGGCTTCAGCTAGGGCTGCAGCTACGGGGTCAGTCATAAGAGGGTATTCATGGCTTATACTACAACCCTTACAGGATGATATCAAAGCTAAGCTCATGGATGCCCCTCTGGACAGCAAAGCCTTATTTGGCAGTGCAGCTGCTTAGCTTTTTTAAAACTCTTTAGGAAAAAAGGATGGAACTCCAGGATTTAAAACACATTTTTGTATTTCTTGTTCCCCGCTTCCAGAGAAACTACCCAGCCAGAACCACCTTTGTAAGGAAGGCAACTAAATCTCTCCCATCCAAAGGTAAGAGGGATTCTGGGAGACAGGCTCCTAAGTGTGCTTTACCCACACTTTCTCAAAAACAGCCTTTTCAGACCAAACCTGGTAGTCTGTGACTACCAGCCCCATATCCTTCTACCCCCCCCCTTTCTGTTCTCCTCTTTCCCTCCCAGCTTGGAAACAGATGTCACCAGTCAAGGCTATTTAATGGTATTGGAAACCCCTCCTTCCTTCAAGGAAATCCCACAACCTCCATAGGACCAATTGGAATTCTTTCCACTAGTCCTCGCCTCTCTTCTTTCTCAGGGCACTATCCAGGAGGTACCACTCTCTCAAAGGGGAAAAGGATTTTACTCCAGGATGTTTCTTGTCCCAAGAAAGGATGGCCCTTGGAGGCCCATTCTGGACCTTTCCCATTTAAACACCTTTCTGAATGTTCCCACCTTTCGCATGCTGACTACCTACTCTTCTCCCACTTATCCTTCCCCAGGGCCTTCATGATGCCATTGGACATAAAAGATGCCTATCTTCATATCCCCATTCACCAACGGTTCAGGAGATTTCTTCACTTTTTGTTGCTTCCTCTCAATGTTCATCGTGTTACACTGCTGCAGTCATTACACTTCGGTTATCCTGCCATCAGGCGGTCCTGCAGTCGGCCAGAGTTCCAAAGTCTTGGTCCGGCGTCGGTTGCTGTCGCATCTTCCCTGACGTCAGTGCGCCAGGGGTATATAAGATGCATCCGACGCCATTTTCTTCAGTCTTTTTTGCCGTGCGGTGCCCAAAGCAAAAGTAGTTCGCAAGTGCCGGTCGGCTGACTCCTGAGATTTTCGAAGTCGAATTTCAGATCCGAAGTCTTCAATAAAGCTAAGTACCCCATTGGGGAAACTTTTTTCTTTCCTCAGAACGATGTCAGAAAAAGTTAATAATTGTATTTCTTGTGGGAAGCAAATACCTCATAAGGACTTCCACTCTTACTGTATTCCATGCCTAGGCCCTGATCCCTACGTCACTAGTTGTCGGTTTTGTGCCAGATTTAACAAACGCACTATAAAACGACGTTTTGATTTTGCTTTGCACTACTTTGGCCGAAGGTTCAATTATACAATGCCGTCGGAACAACCGACGACCGCAATTCATAAAAAAACGCAAGGACAAAGATAAAGACAGGCATCCGATTCCCAGTGAGGTGCTTTCGCAGCCCCTGACACCCGCTACCTCAGAGCCACAGGCTGCCTCGGACTCCCGCATGGAGACAACTAGGCATCTGGAAACTCAAGGTATTGGGCCTACGGAAACTAATCCCTCAGATGGGTCTGGAGCCGCTGAGCAGGCATCGGCTTCTGAGGGTGTTTTCAGACCTTCACAACTTACCATTAAAGCAACAGCCAAGACAAAAATACCATTAAAGACAAAGAAGCAAGTACAGCATTCTCCTGGACAGTTCTCCATGCCTAAGAATCGGATGCTCAAAATGGCCGAAGACCTCATTACTCTAATCAGGGGTTCCCATCCCCCTCCTGAGAAAAGGCCTAGGCAGGATACAGACTATGATTTCTCTGATCAGGTTTCCATTTCCTCTGATTCCTCCTCAGACCAGGGATATCCTCTTCCCCCCTATGAGGACTCTGATGCTGAAGAATCTATCCCTTCAGCTTCTCCTCCTGAGGATTACTCTTTTGGGGAAACTTTACATACCATGAGGAAGTATTTCCATTGGGAAAGTCAGGATTATTCAGAATCCAAGAAAAGGCTCAGGGACTTCTTTTTATTGCCTCAGCACAGGCCCCTGGCTATTCCGCATGTGTTAGATATTGTGGATGATGTGTTCTCTGAATCCAGCTTATCTCCTTATTCTTTGCCCCCTGCACCAGCCAAACCAGATAGGTAGTATAGAGTCCCTGACTCTCACAAGTTTCTTTATAAAAACCCTTCTGCTGATCCAGAAACCATGTCCCAGGGTCCCAAAGGGGTTAAGGCTTCCATTGCAAAAAATCCAGTCCCTTCTGACGTAGATTCTAGAGCATTGGATAGATGGAGGAAGAACGTTTACACTTCTGCAACTTTAGCAGTAAGGGCTTTAAATTGCCAGTTTCACATGCTTAAGTACCAACAATATTTAATGGCTCAGTTAAAACAGAAAATGCTTACAAGCTCAGAAGCTCCTGACTATAAAGAAATGCAGGATTTATTGCATGCAGTTGAACCGGTGGGAAAACATACTCTGCAATGTGGTTTTGATTCTTTAGAGGCCTCTTGTAGAGCCGCAGTTACAGGTTCTGTGATTCGAAGACATGCTTGGTTAAAAGAACAGAGTTTACCTGATCATGTTAAACCAAAATTATTGGATGCTCCTTTACAGCATGATACATTGTTTGGTGTTAAGGCAGAAGAGGTGTTAAAGAAAATGGAGGATAAAGCTAAATCTATGCAAACAGTCAAAGATTTCTTACAGGTACAGCCACCTCGATTTAGCAGAAATTGGCCTACAAAGAATTGGTCCTTTCCAGTGTCAGACTAGCCACAGAGAGGCAGATACAGAACCCAAGAGGCAGATCTCAACCCCAAGGCTCTAACAGACGACAGTGGGGGTACCTCAACCCCAAAAGGAGGTAAGGACAAATCTCAACCATACAGGAAACAGTCCCAATGACTTCCCCCTTCGTACGCCAAGCACTTCCCTTTTGGCAGCACCCTTAGGGGGAAAACTAGCACTTTATCAAAATTGGCAAACAGTCACCCAAAACCAATGGCTTCTGAATATTGTGTGTCAAGGTTACAGGTTCCACTTTCACACTTTACCAAGGCTAAAAGGAATGCCAAACCTGCCACAAAATTAATGGGCAGAGGCTCAAAAACAAATATCAGCCCTCATGGACATGAGAGCTATTCAAAAAGTACCACAGCAGGAACAAGGACAAGGATTTTACTCAAGACTCTTCCTGGTGCCCAGAAAGGACAAAGCCTGGAGACCCATACTAGACCTTTCAACTCTAAATACTTACCTGGATGTTCCGAAATTAAAAATATTGACACTACAGCAGCTTCTTCCCATGCTGGGCAAGAAGGCTTGGCTTGTTACTCTGGACCTCAAAGAGGCATACCTGCATGTCCCTATCAGACAAAATTGCAGAAGATACCTCAGATTCAAAGCTGGTACAATGCACTACCAATTCTCTGCACTGCCCTTTGGCTTATCTACTGTGTCCAGTGTCTTTACAAAATGCCTGGCACCAGTAATTGCATTTTGCAGACAAAAAGGAATTCAAATATATCCATACTTGGACGACTGCCTCATTCAAGCAGAGACAAAGGACATTCTTCTAAAGCATCTGGCGTTTGTAAAAAGGTTGCTAATTTCTCTAGGGTACACAGTAAACGAAAAGAAGTCAAAACTAGTGCCCTCACAACAGATAATATTCCTAGGTGCCAGCTTAAATACAACGTCTCAAATAAATGGCTTATCTCACGCCAGACAAACAAGGACAACTGACTCAATATTTTCAACTAATGGCAAAAAAGTCCCATCTCCCTGCAAGAAAAATTATGCAGGCCCTGGGATTCATGGCATCCTGCATACTACTAATTCCATATGCCAGACTGCATATGAGGAAATTACAATGGTACCTAAAAAGTGTTTGGACTCAGCACTCTCACAGCTTAGAAGCAGTAATACCAATAATTCCCTGCCTACAACAGGAGTTTTGATGGTGGGCACAGGCATGTCACCTCAACAAGGGTCAGCCTTTCACTCTACCCACAGCCAGGCAGACACTAACAACAGATGCTTCGGACTACGCCTGGGGAGCACACATGGCAGGAAAATGTATTCAGGGCAAGTGGACCACAGACCAAATGCATCTTCACATCAATCAAAAAGAGATGTTGGCTGTTCAAAATACCCTAACAGCTTTCAAGGACCTTCTACATCCAGGACATTTATTATTAAAGGCAGACAATACCACAGTAATGTGGCACATATACAAGCAAGGGGGCACTCATTCTTACCCCCTATGCAGGCAAGCCATGACCTTGTGGAACACAGCTCTAACTTATCAAGTTCGTCTGCAAGCACAATTCCTGCCAGGAAAGAAAAATACTCTGGCAGACGATCTATGCAGAAATATCATGGACCATCACGAATGGAAACTGAATCCACAAATCTTCAGCATGGTAACGCAAAAATGGGGATGCCCAGACATAGATCTTTTTGCCTCCCCATTGAATTGCCAGCTACAAAAATTCTGCACAAGGACTTCTCACACACAAGCATGGAAAGTGGATGCTCTCTCGTTCAGCTGGAAAAGCCTAAAAGTTTATGCCTTCCTGACACTGCCTCTCCTTTCAAAGGTACTCCTAAAAGCCAGACAAGAAAAAACACAGATGATCCGGATTGCTCCAGACTGGCCATGCCAGCACTGGTACCCAATCTTAAAGAACTTGGCTCAGTACCCACCATGGATTTTGCCTCAATATTCCCACCTTCTGACTTAACAAAACAATCAGATCCTGCACGGTCAGCTCAAAACCCTAAACCTGGCTGCATGGCAGATTCATTGTCAAACAGGCAACACCTCTCTCTAAAGCTGTTATGGATGTCATTTTGGAGGCCAGGAGGCCTAGCACCAGGAAATCTTACTCAGAAAAATGGAAGAGATTCTGCACCTGGAATCAGGCTCAAAGCCTTGACCCTCTTGTCCCAAACATTCCTCAGATTTTACAATACTTAATTGAGATGCTGGACAAAGGCCTATCCTTCTCATCGATTAAGATCCACGCCTCTGCCATTTCAGCACATTACAACACGGATCCTCCTCTATTCTCTCATCCCTTGCTAAAGCAGTACCTCAGAGGGGCTAAAAATATAAGACCGCCCCGGAGAACACCAACTTGGGACCTCAATTTTGTTTTGGAAAAACTGACCCTGCCACTTTGAGCCAGCCAATACAGCCGATCTAAAATTTTTATCATGGAAAATAGCTCTGCTCCTGGAAGTAACTTCAGCACGAAGAGTCTCAGAGCTGCAGGCATTAATGGCAGTGGAACCTTTTATAATTTTTCATCAGGACAGGGTTTCTTTAAGGACAAACCCTACCTTTATGCCAAAGGTGGTATCTAGTGTGGCTCTTAACCAAACCATCCATTTGCCAACTTTTTATCCAAACCCCCAGAATAAAGGGGAGAAACTTCTGCACTCTTTGGACATACACAGGCAGCTACGCTTCTACTTGGACAAAACAAAAGCTTTCAGGAAAACTGAGCAACTGTTTGTAGCATATGCTGCAGGATCAAAGGGCAAGACTATTTCAAAGCAGACTATCTCCAAATGGATAGGACACTGTATTTGTTACTGCTACACACAGCATGGGAAATCTGTCCCTAATAACATTAGGCCACATTCTACCAGAGCAACAGCCACTTCAACAGCCTTTCCCAGAGGAGTACCAACCAAGGAAATTTTGGAGGCTTCAACTTGGAGTTCAGTGCACACCTTTACCAAGCATTGCCACTTGCCTCTTTGCTCTAAATCCAGAGCAGGATTTGCCACTGCAGTTCTGCAGGGCCTCATAGCCAATCCTAACTCTTTATAGACCAGCCACCCAACCTCAGCTTTGGGATTCTACCCAAGTGTAATGACTGCAGCAGTGTAACACGATGAACATAGTACAGTTTTGTACCTACCATAAATGTAGATGTTCGACTGTTCACACTGCTGCAGTCCAGGTTACCCTCCCTCCATCCCCTCTGTCCTAGCTGGACTTATCTATACCTTTCTATCCTATACAACCTTTGTGGTGTATTTGCTTGTAACTGAAGGTATTGTTTTTATTTTATATATATGTTTTATTAGCAATATGTATTGCCTACCTACTTGGGGGCACCTGACATCTGGGGCAAGAAAAACTGAAGAAAATGGTGTCGGATGCATCTTATATACCCCTGGCCCACTGACGTCAGGGAAGAAGCGACAGCAACCGACGCCGGACCAAGACTTTGGAACTCTGGCCGACTGTGGGACCGCCTGACGGCAGGATAACCCAAGTGTAATGACTGCAGCAGTGTGAACACTCGAACATCTACATTTATGGTAGGTACAAAACTGTACTTTTTCAGTTCTGTGCTTTGCCGTTTGGTCTATCTATGGCAGTGAGGGTATTCACAAAATGCTTGGCCCCTGTCATAGCTTACTGCAGGCTACAGAGCATACAGATATTTCCATATTTAGATGACCTGCATGTTCATCGTGTTTCACTGTTGCAGTCATGACTGTAGGGTTCTCCCCTGCCGGCAGGCAGTCCTCAGTCAGCCAGAATCCCAAAGTCTGGGTCCGGCGTCGGCTGTTCAGCCATGCTCCCTGACGTCAGAACGCCAGGAGTACAAAGCTGACAGCCGACGCCATGTTCTCCAGTCTTTCTTGCCGTGCGGTGATAGCAGTTCGCATTTGCCGGTCGGCAGACTCCTGACCATTTTTGCTAAACGTACTTCAGTCCGAAGACTTTCTTCTCCTACTCAAAGCTAAGTACCCCGTTGGGGAAACTTTTTTTTTGCTCCAGTCCGATGTCAGAAAAAGTTAATAATTGTATTTCACGTGGGAAGCAAATACCTCATAAGGATTTTCATTCTTACTGTATTCCTTGCTTAGGCCCTGACCACGACGTAGCTAGTTGTCGGTTTTGTGCTAGATTCAATCAGCGTACCATTAAACGAAGGTACGATTTTGCATTTCATTACTTCGGTAGGCGCTTTAATTACAAAATGTCGTCTGATTCGGTTCCGACTACCGGAGTTCACAAACGACTCAAGGATAAAGACAGGCCTCCGAGGTCCAAATCGGACGATATTGTACAGGCAGAGCCAGCTTCAGGTTCGCCCGTCGTCAGTGAGGCGCTTTTGCAGCCCCTGTCATCAGCCATTTCAGAACCGATGGCCGAAACGGACTCCCACGAGGAGCCAACTAGGCCTTTGAATATTTCTGTTGCAGGACCTTCGGACAATGCTCCTTCGGATGGGTCCGGAGCCGCTGTGCAGGTACCGGCTTCCGAAGGGGTTTTCAGGCCTACTCCGCTTCTAATAAAGGCAAAGCCAAAGACAAAGGCAAAGACTTCTTCCAAATCAAAGACTACAGTTCAGGCCTCTTCTGATCCGGCACCCAAGTCTCAGAAACAGTTACTTAAGATGGCGGAGGACTTGCTTACTATGATTAGGGGTTCACATCCCCCTCCAGATAAAAGGCCAAGGCAAGAAGTGTATTATGACTCCTCTGATCAGGCTTCTGTTTCTTCAGTTTCTTCTTCTGACCAGGAGTATTCTTTCCCTCCTTATGAGGATTCTGATGCTGAGGAATCCATTCCTTCAGCTTCTCCCCCTGAGGATTTTTCTTTTGGGGAAACTTTACATGAAATGAGGGAACATTTTCACTGGGAAGGACAGGAGTACTCAGAATCTAAGAAAAGACTTAGGGATTTTCTTCTACTTCCCCCAACATAGACCCCTGGCTATCCCTCCTATTTTGGATATTGTGGATGATGCTTTTTCGGAGGCTAACTTAACTCCGGACTCCTGTTAAGCCAGATAGATATTATAGGGTTCCTGATTCCCACCAGTTTTTATACAAGAATCCTACTGCTGATCCTGAAACCATTTCTCAGGGTCCTAAGGCGGTTAAGGCCGCTACTGCTAAAAACCCCATTCCCACTGAGAAGGATTCCAGATCTTTAGAAAGATGGGGCAAAAAAGTGTACACTTCTGCTACTTTATCTATTAGGGCTTTAAACTGTCAATTTCATACGCTGAAATAACAGCAATTTCTTCTGTCTGTTTTGAAACAAAAGCTAACTTCCATTTCTGCCTGTGCAGATGATAAGGAATTACATGAACATAATGCATGCCACTGAACAAGTTGGGAAGCATGGTTTACACTGTGGATTTGATGCCTTGGAGGCTTCTTGTAGGGCTGCTGCCTCTGGTACAGTCATTAGAAGGCATGCTTGGTTAAAGGAACAAAACTTGCCAGATCAAGTAAAAGCTAAGTTATTGGATGCTCCTGTTGAGCATAATGTTTTGTTTGGACCTAAGGCTGAAGAGGTGATAAAGAAGATGGAGGACAAGGCAAAATCCATGCAAACGGTTAAAGATTTCTTAAAAGTACAGCCACCCAGATTTAGTAGGAATTGGCCTTCAAAAAATTGGTCCTTTCCCAATTCAGACAGGCCTCAGAGGGGTAGATACAGACGCTCCCGAGGAAGGCCTCAAACGCAAGCCTCTTATAGACCAAGACAGTGGACTGCTTCCACCCCTAGGGGAGGAGAGGACAGGTCGCAAGCTCATAGAAAACAGGCTCAATGACTCCCTCTGTTGGGCTGCAGGAACTTCTTTCCTGGAAGCCCCTCTCGGAGGAAAACTTTCTCTTTTTCACCTAAATTGGACTCATATAACCCAAGACAAGTGGGTTCTGGATGCGATTTCAAGAGGTTACAAATTCCACTTTCATACCCTCCCAAGACCAAGCAGATGGCCGGATCTTCCAAAACATCAATGGTTAGAGGCCTTAAACCAGGTGGAGGCTCTCTTGGCTATGAAAGCCATAGAACTGGTTCCACATTCAGAGATGGGACAAGGTTTTTACTCGAGGCTCTTTCTAGTCCCCAGAAAGCAAAATTCATGTAGACCCATTCTGGATCTGTCAGTCTTGAACACTTTTCTCGAGATACCAAGATTCAAGATGCTTACTCTCCAGCAGCTTCTTCCAATGCTGACCAAAAATGCATGCATGGTAACTTTGGATTTAAAGGATGCATATTTACACATTCCCATCAGGCAGGAATGCAGAAAATACCTCAGGTTCAGGGCCGGATCGAGCCATTATCAATTCTCTGCACTGCCCTTTGGATTGTCTACTGCGCCCAGGGTCTTCACCAAATGCCTGGCTCCAGTAGTAGCTTATTGCAGACTCAAGGGAATTCAAATTTACCCTTATCTGGACGATTGTCTAATTCAGGCAGACAGCAAGGATGTCTTACTCCAGCATCTAGAATTTGTTCAGAACCTTCTCAAGTTCTTGGGATTCTCTGTAAACATAAAGTCAAATTTGACACCCTCACAACAGATAACTTTTCTGGGTGCTCTTCTAAACACCACAACCCGGATGGCATTTCTGACATCCAAAAAACAATTACAGCTGGCTTCAACTTTCAAAACCTTGGCAACTTTAACTCAGATTTCTGCAAGGAAATTCCTGCAGGCTTTGGGTTACATGGCCTCCTGCATCCTTCTCGTACCATATGCAAGGCTACATATGAGGAAAATTCAGTGGTACCTAAAAAGTGTATGGTCTCAGCATTGCAACAGTTTAGACATACAGATCACCGTCCTGCCTTGTCTCCAAAAGGAATTCCTTTGGTGGTCCAAGGCATGTACTCTAAACATGGGAAAACCCTTCAGTCTGCCTCCAGCCACTCAGATACTAACCACGGACGCTTCAGATTATGCATGGGGAGCCCACTTTCAGGGCAACTGTTTGCAGGGCCTTTGGACAAAGGATCAGAAGCTCCTGCATATCAATTTAAAGGAAATGTTAGCCGTACAGAACACTCTATTGGCCTTCAGGAATCTTCTACAACCAGGATAGCTACTAATAAGGACAGACAACACCACAGTCATGTGGTACCATAAGCAAGGGGGAGCTCATTCCTATCCCCTTTGCAGACTAGCCATGAATCTATGGAACACAGCTCTAGCTTGCAAACTGGACGTTCAAGCTCAATTTCTACCAGGGAAGCAAAACTTCCTGGCAGACAAGTCTGAGCAGAAACCTGTCGGATCCACACGAATGGATGCTGGACACCAAAATATTCAGGATGATTGCAGCAGTCTGGGGATGTCCTCACATTAGACCTCTTTGCATCCCACCTCAATCATCAACTACAGATTTTTTGCACCAGGACCTTCCACGAGCTAGCTTGGAAAGTGGATGCACTATCATTCAGTTGGAGAAACCTCTCGGGGTATGCCTTCCCGCCTCTTCCTCTTCTTCCACGGGTGTTATTAAAGATCAAACAGGACAAGCCCAAGATGATAATTTTGCTGGCCTCAAATTGGCCTCGACAATTTTGGTACCCAACTCTGAAAAACCTTTGTCTGGAGCCCCCTTGGATATTACCACAGACTCCGAACCTTCTGTCCCAGCACCAGGGTCAGGTTCTGCACTCCCATATCAAAACTCTTAGCCTGGCGGCCTGGTTAATCCAGGGTCTTTGATTCATTCTCTCCTACCCAAGCAGGTTATGGATGTCATTTTAGAAGTCAGACGTCCTAGCACTAGAAAATCTTATGCAGGAAAAAGGAAAAGATTTTGCTCCTGGATGCAGGCTCAGGATTCAGATCCTCTTATTCCTAACATTCCTCTGATTTTACTTTACACGACAGACCTCTTACATAAGGGTCTCTCTTTCTCTTCCATAAAGATCCATGCTTCTGCTATTTCTGCTCATTATAATACAGACCCTCCTATCTTTTTCCATCAGCTCATGAGACAGTTTCTCAGAGGAGCTAAGAGCTTAAGGCCCCCTAGATCTCCTCCCATTCCTGCTTGGGATCTCAACTATGTTTTGGAAAAACTCACCTCACCTCCTTTTGAGCCTGCTGCCACTTCTGACATCAAGTTTTTATCTTGGAAGACAGCCATTCTGTTAGCTCTGACCTCTGCCAGGAGAGTTTCAGAGTTGCAAGCTCTCATGGCTGTAGAATCCTATATTATTTTTCATCAAGACAGGGTGTCTTTAAGGACTAATCCTACTTTCATGCCTAAGGTGGTTTCCAAAGTGGCTGTAAATCAAACTATTCACTTGCCAACTTTTTTCCCCAGTCCTCAAAATAAGGGGGAAAGGATCTTGCATTCCTTGGATGTACACAGACAACTACGTTTTTACCTGGACAGAACCAAGGACATCAGGAAATCAGAGCAACTGTTTGATGTCCTTCATGGATGCATCTGCAGTCATAACAACTGGGTTGTCCTGTCGTCAGGCAGCCCTTCAGTCGGCCGGATTCCAAAGTCCGGGTCCGGCTTCGGCTGATGTCGCACTTCACCCGACGTCATCTCTGTTGGTCTTCGGGTATAAAGGCATCAGCCGACGCCATTTTCCTCAGTCTTTCTTGCCGCGTGGCGCCCGAAGCAGAAGCTGTTCGCAAGTGCCGGTCGATCGGATCCAGAGATTACTTCTACCGAATACTACTTCGAAGACTTCTAAAGCTAAGTACCCCGTTGGGGAACCTTTCTTGCCTCAGCCGATGTCAGAAAAAGTTAATAATTGTTTAACCTGTGGGAAACAAATACCTCATAAAGATTTCCACTCTCATTGCCTGCCTTGTTTAGGCCCAGCCCCCGACGTAGCAGCCTGTTCGGCCTGTGCTTCCTTCAACCGACGAACGCTTAGGCGTCGGTCGGAGTTTGCAGAACAGTTTTTCGGTTCTGATTTTGCGTACATTATGCCGTCGGATCCTCCGACTTCCCAATCTGCCAAAACGCAAAGATAAAGACCGACACTCGCGGTCCGCGGTTTCGGCCGAAACCACGGTTAAGCAAGCGAGTGTCTCGGTCTCGGCTGAGACCGTGAAAACTGCTCAAAGTACAGCTGAATCCATCTCTACAACTGAGGCCCCTGCTACCACTCTTGAATCGGCCTCAGAAATTTTATCCACTACGGTGGTTGCCACTGATTTATCAGACACCATTCCCTTGGATGTCTCTACCCCAGCACGTGGTGCAGCTAGGCCTCCAGCAGCCATGTCCATTAAGGCCTTCGCCAGGGCTAAAGCAGCCAAGACTACTAAAACAGTGCCTGTTAAACCCCCCACTACCAGGCCCTCTGCTAGTTCTCAAATGCTTACTTTGGCAGAAGATTTAATTTCATTAATCAGAGGAACTCAACCTCACCCAGACAGGGCCTCTCAGCCCCAGAGAAGAGACCTAGGGCAGAGCCCTGAGCCAGTGTCCTCTGATGATTCTGCTGATGAATCAGACATAACTGACCAGCCAGAGGCTCCTTTCTCCAATTTTGAAGATTCTGATGCTGAAGATTCCATTCCAGCTGCTTCCCCACCAGAAGAATTCTCCTTTGGAGAAACCTTACATGCCATGCGAGAGCAGTTCCAATGGCAGCAACAGGATTTTTCAGACTCCAGAAAAAGACTTAGGACCTTTCTGCACCTTCCACAGCACAGGCCCTTAGCTATACCTCCTGTTCTCTCTGTGGTGGATGATGCTTTCAGTGATGTTTGCTCCTCTCCAGATTCTTTACCCCCAGCCCCTGCCAAACCAGACAGATTTTACAGGGTGCCAGATACTCACCACCACCTTTACAAGGCCCCACTTGCAGACCCAGAAACTATATCCCAGGGTCCCAAGGCAGTAGCCGCGACCATAGCTAAAAATCCTATTCCTTCTGAAAGGGATGCAAGGTCATTAGACAGATGGGGTAAAAAGGTCTACACTTCAGCTACTCTCTCAGCTAGAGCTTTAAACTGTCAGTTTCACATGATACAATACCAAGAGTTTATGCTTGATCAATTAACTAAAAAGCTAACCACTGATGAATCTCTTGATAAGAAATATGTATTAGAAATGGTAAATAACATACAACAGGTTAGTAACCATTCCTTAAAATGTGGCTATGATGCACTGGAGGCTTCATTTAGATCAGCCATGACTGGCACAGTGATAAGAAGGCATGCATGGCTAAATAGCAAGCTTTACCGGATCATGTTAAAGCTAAGTTGCTAGATGCTCCTATGGATAAGACAAGTTTGTTTGGTACACCTGCCCAGCAGGTTATGAAGAAAATGGAAGAAAAGGCAAAATCTGTCCAGACGGTTAAAGATTTCTTGCAGGTACAACCCCCAAGGTTTAGCAGGAACTGGCCTGCCAAAATTGGTCCTTTCCTGACTCCACAAGATCTCAAAGGGGCAGGAACAGGCGCTCCAGAGGCAGAAACCAATCTAGAGGAGGTGCCTACAGAGGACGACAGTGGCAAGGTAACAACAGAGGCACAGACACAACCTCTGCCACCACATCAACACAACCACAGTGACTTAACCCTACATCCGCCTACCAGGGAACAAATAGCAGCTCCTTTAGGCGGAAAGTTAACCTTATTTTCAAAGAACTGGCACTACATAACAAAAGACAAGTGGATTCTACGAACCATAGCTCAAGGCTACGGTTCCACTTCCACACTTTACCAGTCAAAGAGGAATGCCAAATTTACCTCCAAATCAAAAAACAGAGGCTCTACAACAGATAATGGAGTTAGCAAACATGAGAGCTGTGGAAAGAGTGCCAACAGCAGAGCAAGGAAAGGGTTCTACTCCAGACTATTCCTAGTTCCAAGAAAGGAAAAAAGTTGGAGACCAATTCTCGACCTGTCCATCTTAAATACATACATCATTGTCCCCAAATTCAAGATGCTGACCTTACAGCAACTTCTTCCCATGCTGGGCAAGGAGTGTTGGCTGGTAACTCTAGATCTCAAGGAGGCATACCTGCACGTCCCCATTCGACCAATCTGCAGAAGATACCTCAGATTTCTTGCAGGATCAGAGCACTATCAATTCTCAGCATTGCCCTTTGGCTTATCTACTGCGCCCAGAGTATTCACAAAATGCCTGGCATCAGTTAATCGCCCATTGCAGACTACAGGGAATTCAAATTTACCCATACCTGGACGACTGCTTACTACAAGGGGACAACAAAAGCAAGCTGGCAACAGATTTACAAAGGGTCATTTACTTGCTACAAGCACTGGGATACACAGTCAACTTACAAAAGTCAAGGCTGATACCATCCCAAACAAGGACCTTCTTGGGCGCGGAATTGGACACAGTGAAACAAATGGCATTCCTAACTACAGAAAAACAAAAAGAACTTCCTCTTTACTTCTTGGCACTAACAAAACTGAACAAGTTAACAGCAAGGAAAGTACTCCAGGCCTTGGGCTTCATGGCATCATGCATAATCTTGGTCCCATTTGCCAGACTACATATGAGAAAACTACAGTGGTACCTAAAGAATTTATGGTCCCAACACAGACACAGCCTGGAAACAGAAATCCCACTAATTCCATGCTTAAAACAGGAGCTCCTATGGTGGGCTCAGGCATGCCAGTCAAACCCAGGCCTACCCTTTCGCAGATGTCAAGCAAGCCAGACCATCACAACAGACGCTTCAGACCTAGGATGGGGGGCCCACATGCTGGACAAATGCATGCAAGGACTCTGGACACAGGATCAACTTCACCTGCACATCAACCTAAAAGAAATGCTGGCAGTAAAACTGGCAATCCAAAAGTTCAAACCATTTCTCAAAGAGGGCCAGTTGATGATAAGGACAGACAACACCACAGTCATGTGGTACATCAACAAACAGGGAGGCACTCATTCATACCCCCTATGCAGAATGACTTTGGAGCTGTGGACCCTGGCACTCAGCTACAACATCCAGTTACAGGCAATATTTGTACCGGAAAAGAAAATACTCTAGCAGACATACTAAGCAGAACCACTTCGGATGCCCACGAATGGAAACTGCACCCGGACATCTTCAAAACCATCTCAAAGAAATGGGGAATGCCTCAGATAGATCTATTCGCATCGCCTCTCAATCACCAGCTCAAAAAATTCTGCACAAGGACATTCCACCCACTAGCATGGAAAGTGGATTCGCTCTCCTTCAGCTGGAAAGGCCTAACAGCATATGCATTCCCACCTCTTCCCTTGATACACAAAGTACTACTAAAAATCAAGGAGGAACGTCCAAGGATAATCCTGATAGCTCCAAACTGGCCAAGACAACACTGGTACCCACTACTGAGGAGCATGTCTCGGAACAATATGTGGCCAATTCCCCTGATGCCTTTGATGTTAACTCAGAACAACTACAGCATCATGCATCCAAACCTAAAAACGTTGCAACTGACTGCATGGAACATCACATAGCAGCAGCTAACACAGAACTTTCCCAAAGAGTTAAAGACATTATTCTTGAAGCACGCAGACCTTCAACAAGAAGGAACTATGCTGGAAAATGGAAAAGGTTTGTCATTTGGAGTACTGAAAGAGGAAAAGATGTGTCAAACATAGATATGCCTAACATTCTGGAGTACCTGGCCGAACTTCTTCATTCAGGCCTGTCTTACTCCTCCATCAAGATACATGCATCAGCTATTTCAGCAGAATACAGCTTTGATCCACCTGTTTTTTTGCACCCTTTGCTCAGGCAATTTCTCAGAGGAATCAAGAATGTAAAACCTCCAAGGAAGCCACCATTACCAGCTTGGGACTTAAACTTTGTGCTAGAAAAGTTGACACTATCACCCTTTGAACCAGCAGCAACAGCAGACCTACAACACCTGTCATGGAAAACTGCTTTCCTACTGGCAATCACTTCAGCAAGGAGGGTTTCAGAACTACAGGCCTTAATGGCGGTGCAACCCTTCCTAATCTTCCACCAAGATAGAGTGTCCATGAGGACTAATCCTACATTTATGCCTAAGGTGGTATCCAGAGTGTCTTTAAACCAGGCAATCCACCTGCCTACCTTCTTTCCCAACCCACAAAACAGAGGGGAAAGAATACTGCATACCTTGGATGTACATAGACAGCTACGCTACTACTTGGACAGAACAAAAAATAGCAGAAAGACTGACCAACTTTTCGTAGCTTATGCAACAGGAAGGGAAGGAAAAGCTATTTCCAAACAGACAATCTCCAAATGGATAGGAAATTGCATACGATTCTGTTACTCCTTCCATGGAAAACCAATTCCACAGAACATAAGACCTCATTCTACAAGGGCAACAGCGACTACCACAGCCTTCTTACGAGGAGTGGCAACCAAAGACATTATTGAGGCGGCTACTTGGACCTCCGTGCATACATTTGCCAAACATTACAATTTGCCTCTATATTCCAGATCCCGAGCAGGGTTTGCCACTGCTGTACTGCAAGGGATCCTAAACACACCATAATTTACCTTTATCCTCCTCCCTAGTTGGCTATGGTATTCTACCCAGTTGTTATGACTGCAGATGCATCCATGAAGGACATAGTACAGTTTTGTACCTACCATAAATGTAGATGTCCGAACTGGATAGCATCTGCAGTCAGGATTACCCTCCCTCCTTCCCCTCTGTGGTACTCCTAGGGTGTTTACCCTCCTAATAGCTAGCTGGTGGGGGGGAGTCTTTTATGGTGTATTTGTTTGTATATATGTACATACATGTTTATGTTTGTGTTTACCTCTATCTTTTTGGAAACATTGGCATCTATCCAAAATTTTAGCCTTCAAGAGGGCTTCTGGCATCTGGGGCAAGAAACACTGAGGAAAATGGCGTCGGCTGATGCCTTTATACCCGAAGACCAACAGAGATGACGTCGGGTGAAGTGCGACATCAGCCGAAGCCGGACCCGGACTTTGGAATCCGGCCGACTGAAGGGCTGCCTGACGACAGGACAACCCAGTTGTTATGACTGCAGATGCTATCCAGTTCGGACATCTTCATTTATGGTAGGTACAAAACTGTACTTTTCTTATGCTTCAAGTTCCCAAGGTAAAGCCATTTCAAAACAGACCATTTCCAAATGGATTGCTCATGGAATCAGATTTTGTTTTTCACACCATGGAAAGCAAATCCCAGGAAGTATAAGGACTCACTCTACCAGAGCTGCTGCCACTTCAGCTGCCTTCCTCAGGGGAGTTCCTACCAAAGACATTTTGGAAGCTGCAACTTGGAGTTCAGTGCATACTTTTTCCAAGCACTACAATCTACCTCTCTACTCTAAGTCTAGGGCAGGCTTTGCTTCTGCTGTCTTGCAGGGCCTTTTAGCCGCCCCCTCTTCTTTATGACCACCTCCCTTTTATTCTGCTTTGGGATTCAACTTTACAGTCTTGACTGCAACAGTGAAACACGATGAACAAAGTACAGTTGTGTACACTTACCATAAATGTAGATGTTCGAGTGTCTTCACTGTTGCAGTCTGGGTTTCCCTCACTCCTGTCCCCTCTTATTTTTTCTTTTGTGTGGTTCCCTTCTTCACCCTTCTTTTGAGGTGTATTTGCAAGGGGTATGGGATCTTACTCTATTTGGAGCACCTGACATATGGGGGAAAGAAAAACTGGAGAACATAGCGTCGGCTGTCAGCTTTGTACTCCTGGCGCTCTGACGTCATGGAGCATGGCTGAACAGCCGACATCGGACCCAGACTTTGGGATTCTGGCCAACCGAGGACTGCCTGCCGGCAGGGGAGAACACTACAGTCATGACTGTAACAGTGAAGACACTCGAACATCTACATTTATGGTAAGTGTACACAACTGTACTTTCTCCAGGCTGCATCCCCAGTCACCCTCCTGGACAGTCTTTCCTGTATAATGTCCCTTCTGAAAGGGCTAGGATTTACTGTCAACCTCCAAATGTCTTCCCTGATCCCTTCCTAGGATCATGTCTTCTTGGGGTGCAGGATTCTAACAAGCAGAATGATAGGATCTTTTTGGAGAGGAAGCAAGCTATCTCTTACCTCCTATTTCCAGGACCTACTACCTCTTCATTCTCTGACTGCCAGGGAGTTGCTGTGCCTCCTGGGCTTCATCGCCTCACCTATTCCAGTGCTTCCTTTTGACAGACTACATGTGAGGAAATTTCAATGGTTCCTGAGAATGGTTAGGAAGCAGCGCTCTCACCCTCTGGAATTTGTTGTCCCCCCTCCTACCTTGTTTGATAAAGGTGTTAAGAGTAGTGTATTCTCCATGTCTCCAAAAATCCATGCCTTACCCCTTCAACCTGTTCCACCCACCCAGGATCTGTACACGGATGCATTAGGCACAGGCTGGGGTGCAACTCTGGAAAACTGGAATGGTCAGAGATGTGTGGTTCCCACCTCAGACAAAGGAGCCCATCAGCATAAAGGAAATGAGAGCTTTAATCTTTGCCCTTAAAATCTTCAAGTCCAGGATTTTACCAGGGGTTCTAAGGTGGTTCACAGACGATACCACAGTCTTCTGGTACATCAGCAAGCGGGGGGGGGGGCAAAGTTCTATATCCTCTGCAGACTGGCATTTATACACCTGGGTGCTAGCGTAGCCAAGTCAGGTTTCTCTTCAGGCTGCTTACATTCCCTGAGCTCAGAATGTGATGACAGACTCTCTAAGCAAGTCCATGACTCAATTCCACGAGTGGATGTTAAACAGGGATGTGTGTCTGGATCTGATCCATCGTTGGGGCATTCCTCAGATCTTTTTGCTTCCCAAGTGTTGTGCCAGGATACCACATCCTGGGGCGTGGAAGGTGGACGCACTATCCTTTCCATGGAAGGGGTTGTTTCTGTACTCATTTCACCACCTTCCCACTCATCCAGAAGGTCCTATTGAAAATTCAATGGGAACAGTCAAAAATGTTGCTGGTGACCCCCTTTTGGCCAAGACAGTATTGGTTCCCCCTCCTCCTACATTTAGCCAAGGGCAATTGCCGCAAGTTATCCCGCAGGATGGACCTACTCGCACAGGACAAGGGAACTCTGGTGCATCCACAAATGTTGACCCTAAACTTGACACTGTGGGTGATAAGACTTTAATTCCCTTCAGGCACCTTATACTGAGGACGTGCTACAAGTTCTGCAGGCCAGAAGACCCACTATCAGGAAATCCTGCATCTCCAAATGGAAGAGGTTTTCCATCTAGTGTCTCAAAAATCACTTACAACCACTGTCAGTAGTGGTACCAGTGGTTTTGTCTTACCCGTGTGAACTGATGAAGAGTGGTTTGTCTTTTTCTTCATTCAAGGCTTATCTTTCTGCCATCTCTGCTTGTTTACCAATGTCTCCTCCTTTAGTTTCCAGGTTGGAAATCAGGCTGTTTCTAAAAGGGGTCCTGCACATTAGACCATCAAGGAAACCAGTGCCTCCGCCTTGAGATCTCAATTTTGTCTTTGAGGAAACATACCCTAGCCCCTTCGTATCAGCAATGACATCTTCCCTGCTACACTGTACATGGAAAACATTTCTAGTGACTATTACCTCTGCCAGTAGTGTGTCTGAGCTGCAAGTCCTTATGACCTCCTCGTCCCTTCACAGTTTTTCATAGAGAATAGGGTTTCTCTTCGGACTAGCCCATCCTTTATGCCCAAGATGGTTAATGAGTTATCCTCGAGTCAGGCTGTCAATCTCCCTACATTTCTTCCTCCCCCCAGTCTTCCAGTGAGAGGATTCTTCACACCTTGGACATACATAGACAACTCCGATACTACTTGAGCACAGCTAAGCCTATCCATAAGTCCGAGAGATTTTGTTTCCTGTCAGCCAAGGGCCCAGGGCCAACCTGTTCCCAAGCAAACTATTCCTGGATTTCTAAAACCATTTCTTGTTGTTACTCAGCCAATGGAAAGGATCTCTCTCTTCTCCTGTAAGGGCACATTCCACAAAGGGAGTGTCCTCATCTGGGACCTTCTTTAAAGGATTTGGAGGCAGCTACTTGGTCTTTTGTTCATACTTTCACCAAGCATTATAAATTGGTTGTAATTTCAAGGTCCCAAGGCCAGTTTGCCAGAGCTGTTCTCCATGGCTTTGTGGAAAATGTTGCTGTTCCTCCTTCCAGTTACTCCTCTGCATGAGCTTTGGCATTTTCACTCATGTTATGAGTACTGCAGCATATGAATAGAAGGACTTAGAACAGTTGTGCAAAATCTTACCATAACCATAGATGTCCTCCTTTTCTATATGCTGCAGTATTGCCCCCCCCCCCCCACCTTCCCCCTGATGCTTCCCTGGTTACATGTTTTCTCACTTTATCAGGCTGGTGCTTTGTGGCATTCATTTCTGAGGGAGGTGCATGCTGATGTCCTTCTATTCCTATGTTGCAGTATTCTTAGTGTGGGGATTCCCTGTCTCAGGCAACCCAAACATCGGCTCCTATAAAAAAGCTTAAGCCTGACTGCTGTATTTACATGGGACGTCATGCATAGCACCATAAACCAGGGACCTTAAATGTGACGTCTGCACGCACAGACCTCAGAACTTTTCAGCCCCAGTTGACCATCATATCGATCGCTTTGCTCTTCTACTTTGAAGACGTCTAAAGTTAAGTACCCTGTTGGGGATTTTGTTTTAATTTTTGCTTGAGCTTGATTTACTGTACCCAACCGTTAGCCGATGTCCGCTAAGAAGGGTGAATGCTGATGCGGGCATCAGATTCCGCATAAGGATACACACGACCATTGCGTTTTCTGCCTAGGTAGAGAACATGACCATACCTCTTGCCCTGTTTGTTAATCATTTGTACCTAAGACTCTCCGAAGCCGTCTGGCCGCCCTAAACCTGTATTGAGAAAACCAGTGGCTGAAAAAGCTATTGCTCGGGATGGATCCTGAGTTGGCCTCCCGGCGGAACCACCACAGAAAAAGGCCAAGGTTCCAAGGCCTAGTCCTTCTGCCTCTCTGCCATTGGACATCCCGCCAACTACTCATTTAGGAGTTGAGAGATGTCCGTTAAAGCTGTCTACTTCAGCGACTTCCCTTGAGGAAGCTGCTTCGGAAGTAACGGACAGCACGTCCACGGAGATGGCTCAGACTTCGGTCCCTACTGATGTCGAGGGGTAACCAGATTACACCGAAAGACCAACCAGGAGGCCATTACTTGAAGCCCCTACTCCTTTCCTGGCCCCTGAATCCAGGCATTCTCCCAAGACTACTTTGAAAAGGAAGCAGAAAACTCAACACCTGCCTCCACCCACAAAGGGAGTTCCAGACTGACAATCCTTCAACTCCTTGATGCAGGCCTTCATGACCCTTAGGCCCACGACCTCCCCCCCCCACCACCATTTCTATTCTTAGTCCTAGGCCTGCTTCAGCTGCTTCTCTTCTTCTTCCCACTTCTCATAAAGGGAAGAACAGGAGGCTTACTATTCATGTTGATTTGAATCCATTACTTATCTCAAATTGCCTCTCCACTAGAATATTATTCCCCTAATGAAGAAATCTATAGAAAGGGACTCTCCACCAGAGGATATCACCTTTGGGGAGACCATCACAAAGATGAAAGAATACTTTAAATGGGACACTTCCCAATTGACTGAAACTCAAAAGAGATACTTAGTTACTTCAAGTGGAATCTCCCTCCCCTTCAGCCATCCCACCAGTTATTCCTGCCTACCTTGATGCATTCTCTTCAGCATCTAAAAACTCAGACAATCACCCTCCTGTCCCTAAGAGGCTTGACCATTTCATTAAAGTACCAGATGAACAAAAATTCCTGGTAAATCTACCCCTTGCTGACCCAGCAGTAATTGCTGTATCCCCTGACAAGCAGTGAAAACTGATTCTTTCGTCTTTTGCCTACTGACAAAGATAGTAAAAACATTGTCAGGAATAGGCATAAAGGTTTGTACCTCTTCCACCCTTGCCTTCAGAGCCATCAACTACCAAACCCTTATGATAAAATATGGTTTGGACCTTGTATCCAAAACTTCTACTCTCCTGTCATAGGTTCATACTAGGCTATCTGCCCTAGGGCATTTATAAGCCTAGCCAGAGTATGTTTGGCTTTCGCCACCCATTTTAAATTAATTTTGCTATGCCCTTTTTCGAGGTTAGTATAATGTGCCTCTGTCTAACAGTGACACAGAAGTGATACCCGGGGTAAACCTACGATCTCCCATCCACTCATCAAGATTCCTCTTGAAGAGAGTCAATAAGGGACTCTGCCTAACCTGGACTAGGATTTTATTCCAGAGTGACGGGAGCCTCTGGGTTATGAATCTGTCCCTCCAGCATGTCCTATTTATTTCAGTGCTGAGGTTCAAGTCTCTCAAGTGTGTAGCTCGATGGGATTTGAATTTTTTGAGGGATGTCCCTTAATTCCGGGTTGGACATGGCTTTATACGTCTGGCACAGGTCGCCTCTGAGCAGGCGGTATGCCACTGAGTAGAGCTGGAGTTTCTTTAACCAGGCAGCATATGGCATCTGTTTGAGCACTTTGATCCTCTTGGTGAGGTACTTTTGGGGTCTTTCCAGTTGCTGCAGGTGTTTGGTAAGGTACATCCCAAAAGGGGCATTGTACTCGATTATGGGCCTGATGAGGGATGAGTAAAGAGGCACGATGACCTCCCCTAATCTAGATGTGAATCCCTTCATGATTAGGTGGGCTATATAAAATGTTTTTCTAACCACTTTGGCCACGTGGTTGTCAAATGAGAGATTGCTATCAACTTGGGTCCCCAGGTCCCAAATTACTACTTCTGTACTTAATGGATTACCACCTATGTGGTAATTTGTGGGCACTTTGTTTTTGCCAAAGGGATGACTATACACTTTTTGGCGTTTAGCTTGAGGCCATGGCTCTGGCACCAGTTGTCTGTTTCTATGAGGCCCTTTTGGAGGATGCTTGTGTCGGCTGGAGAGTCGATTATGGTGCCCAGTTTGCAGTCATCTGCGAACTTGGTCAGCCACAGTCCTTCTGTGTTGGCCTGTACCTCCGAGAAATATATACCGAACGAGAGGTCCCAGGACTGAGCCTTGTGGGATGCCATTTGTAACTGGTTTGGAGTCTGACATGGCTCCAGCAATTCTAACCATGTGGGTTCTGTCCTTGAGCCAGTTTGCAATCCATCTAGTGACATAGGGGTTTATATTTAAGCTGGTGAGCTTATCTATAATGCCCGAGTGGGGTATTGTATCGAAGGCTTTTGCGAGGTCCAGGTAGGCTGTGTGGACCACCTTCCCTTCGTCAATGGCCTTGGTGACTGTTTCAAAGAAATCAACCAGGTTTAAGAGGCAGGATCTGCCCTTAACAAAGCCGAACTGGGTAGGATCTAGTGTCTGTAGGTCCCCAATATCTTTATTTATGAGGTCCATGATGATCCTTTCCATAGCTTTGCAGACCAAGCTAGTCAGGCTTATGGGGCGATAGTTTCCAGGGTCCGTTGAGGCACCACCTTTGTGGAGAGGGACCACTGTTGCTGTACGCCACTCTTTGGGTACATATCCTGTAGTAAGGCTGAGATCGAACAGTAGTTTTATGTTTGGGTTTAGCTGCTCTTGGAGTTCATGTAGGACGCAGCCCGGGACACCGTCTGGTCCCATTGATGCTGTGTTTTTTGCTTTGGAGAGCGGCTCTTACCTGAGCATCTGAGATGTCAGGGGCAGCACTCTGCTGGGATAGATATTTGCCCTTTTGGTGGGATTTGCGCTGAACCTGTCAGCTAGGATGTTGGCAATGTCTGTGGGTTTGGTGTATTTTTTGTCATTTTGGACTAATTCTGAGCATATCTGGGAATTCCCACCCAGGTTCCTAACATAACTAAAGAAAGCCTTGTGATTATCCTTAGCGTCCTGTGCAATTTTTCTCTCGAAGCTGGCCTTAGACGATTTTATGAGTGCCCTTAATTTTTTGCTAATACTGATCAGAGATGCCTTCCCTTTTTGGGATTTTGCTCTATCATGTAGTAACTTCCTCCTTCTATTGTATAGTTTGTTTATGGCTGGGGTCCACCAGACAGGACATCTGCCTTTGGAGGATTGGGTCTTGGTTTTATTTGGGATTGCATGATCCATGCATTCCTGAAGGTGTTCATAGAATACATTTATAAAGGATTCTGCGGTCTGGGCCGTATTTTCCACAGGCCCGGGGGCTTTGAAGGATTCCACCTTTTTTTGAGGAGTGTGAAATTTGCTTTAGAGAATTTTTTCACTGTGGTTTTCTGGGCAGGGGTTGGGGTCGGGATGTGAATATCCAGTGAGATCAGTTTATGGTCTGATCTTACCAGTGAGGGATACACTTCTGGTCTGGAGCATAGAGTCCCCATGTTGGTGATGATCAGGTCCAGTATGTTTTCCCCTCTTGTGGGAGTGGTAACAAGTTGTTCCATAGCATTTGAGTTTATGAATTCTAGGAACCTTTGGGCTAGGGTGTTGGAGCTAGAGTAATGCTCCCAGTCTATGTTTGGGTAGTTGAAGTCGCCCAATATAATGGTGTTTGGAGAGACCTTCATATTTTCCAGTGTTCTCAGGAAGGCCATTCACACCTGACTGCCCTAGCAAGACAAGAGGTAGCATCAAAACTGTCCCTGGCTTTGTCAAGTGGCCAGACATTCTATTAGATGCAGTTATGATGCAGCAGAGGCATCTGCAAGGTCTGCAACTTCTGCATAAGTACTCCGCAGATATTCTTGGCTACACCTTCAACCCCTACCAGAGGATTTCAAGTCAAAAATCCTAGATGTCCCTCTAGACCACAAACTTCTGTTTGGTAAACAATCTGCAGACCTATTTAAAAACCTTCAAGAGAAAAGTAAAGAGCTTCAAGACATCAAGCATCTGCAGGTGTCTCCCATTCCTAAATATTACAGAAATTACCTTGCTAAGACTGCCTTCATCAGGAGGACATCCTCCTCTGCTACCCCATCCTCTTCTAGGCATAGGAGAAGGAACCAGGAGGCAGACCACCTCCAGACCAGCAGCCTCCCAGCCTACTCAGACAGCCCTTTCATGACAGAAATGGCTCCAACAATGCCTGACTGCCTTGCCCCCACCTCCCTTTGTCTGCCCGCCTCTCCCACTACCTCCCCCTTTGGACATCCATCACCTCAAACCACTGGGTGCTGGCAATAGTACAAGAGGGATATTTCCTCTCCTGGAGGGAAAAACCCATTGCAAGGGGCATTCCATTGCCCCCAAAAAATCAACTGCATCTTATTTCTCCAGTCATACAGGACCTTCTAAACCTAGGAATTATAGAACCTGTTCCCACAGGACAGGAAGGAAAAGGCTTTTACTCTAGTATTTCTGGTCCCCAAAAAAGATGGCCCTTGGAGGCCAGTACTGGATCTATCCTTTCTAAACCTTTTCTTAAAAGTTCCATCATTCAGAATGTTATCCCTACAAACCCTTTTCCACTATTGCCAGCCCAGGCCATTATGGCCACACTGGATCTGAAGGAGGCCTACCTCCATATCCCCATAAAACCCTCCTACAGAAAATACTTGCATTTCACTGGGCCCTGTTCACACTTCTAATTTACAGCCTTGCCCTTTGGTTTATCTACTGCACACAGCATACTCACAAAATCCCTAGCTCCAACTATATCCTTGTGCAGAACCAAAGGTGTCCAAATTTATCCTTACCTAAACAACATCCTCATTCAAGCAGAAAGAGAGGACACCCTACAAAACCATCTGCAGTTCACCATTTTCTTGCTTCAGAGCCTGAGGTTCACCCTCAAAATCTCGAAATCATCCCCAACCCCTCAGCAGGACAAAACCTTTCTGGGCTGCAGGCTCAGAGTAGACCTGATGCCGGGCATTCCTTCCACAGAACAAAGTTCTCTCCCTCTCTACCCACTTCCAAAACCTAATGCAGGTTCAACCGATATCTGCAAGACAATTCTTGTGGGTCCTGGGGTTAATGACAGCCACCATCCATATGCTGCCTTTGGCCAGAATGCATATGCGAACACTGCAGTGGTAGTTAAAGAATGTGTGTTCCCAACATGAACACCCCCTAGAGTTTCAGATTATACTCTTGCCCTACCTCAAAGCAGAACTAAGGTAGTGGATTCAACAAATCCTAGTGAACCCAAGCCTTCCACTTCAAACTCCCAACTCAGCACATGCATACAGATGCATCAGACCTAGGGTGGGGAGCTACCGTGAAGGGCTTCATGGTATAGGAGACCTGGCATCCTACCTTTCAAAAAAGACAGTGTGAGGGAAATCACAGCAGTCCTTTTGGCCCTGAAAGCCTTTCTCCCAATCCTGCAACCAGGACCCCTTCAAATCTTCACAGACAATACCACAGTCATGTGGTACCTCAACAAACAAGGAGGGACCAAGTCCTACCTCCTTTGCCAGATAACAATCCAAATTTGGGACCTTCCCTCCAGAAACCACTTATCCCTGCAGGGGAACATACATTCCTTCACAGGATGACCAACAAGCGGATGTTCTCAGCACAACATCCTCTCTACAGCATGAGTGGATGCTGAACAGGGACATTTTTCTAGACATTGTCCACTGGTGGGGCACACCTCAGGGAGATTTGTTTGCCTTCCCCCCAGAACACACAGCTGAAATTCTGCACCAAGGATCACAAACCACTAGCCTGAAGGGTAGATGCCTTCTGCTTTCCGTTTAAGGGACAGTTTCTACACGCATTGCCACCCTTTCCTCATTCAAAAAGTCCCCCTGAAGATCAGGAAGGACGAACCCAAAATCCTGCTGGTGACTTCCTGTTGGCCAAAGCAGCACTGGTTTCCCCCTACTACTCTCACTAGCCAAAGGCAATCACCACAAGTTACCCCACAAGGTGGACCTACTCACACAACAGAAGACATCTCTCATTCATCCTCACCTACAGATGTTAGGTCTAGCACTCTGGGTGATAAACGTATAATTCCTTTCAGACACCACTACTCTGAGGATGTTCTTTTAGTCCTGAGGGAGGCCAGGAAACCTACTACAAGGAGATCCTACATGTCAAAATGGGAAAGATTCTCCAAGTGGTGTCTCCATAGGCACATGGATCCCTTTCAAGCGGATACCTCTCTAGTCCTTACTTGTGTGTGTGAACTTATCAAGGCTGGCCTTTCATACTCCTCAGTGAAAGTTCACCTATCTACAATCTCTGCCTGCTTACCCCTAGAACCCCCTCTACTAGCCAGGCTAGATGTTAAATTATTCCTGAAAGGGGTCGTGCACATCAGACCACCATGAAAACCCATCCCACTTCCGTGGGACCTAAACTTCATCCTGGAAAAAAACTATCTCCATTTGAACCAGCCAGTGCTGCAATGCTCCAAATGTGCAGATGGAAGACTGTACTGCTTGTAGCCCTTACCTCTACTAGAAGGGTGTCAGAGTTATAAGTTGTCATGGCCTGCTCTCACCCTACACTACCTTCCACAAGGATAGGATGACTCTACGCTCTAACCCTTCCTTCATGCCAAAGGTGGTCAACGAACTATCCTCAAACCAATCCATTCACCTGCCCACCTTCTTCCCCTCTCCCACTAATGACGGTGAGGGGATACTCCATTCCCTGGATGTGCACAGACAACTAAGGATCTGAAGTAGTTAACTTCATTTGGTCATCAACCTGTTGGATGTTCTTCATTCCACATTGCTGCAGTCCTAACTATTGGGTAGTCCGCTGTCCAGTCGGCCCGAATACCAAAGTATATGGCTGACGTCGGTCACGGCGCATTAGACTGACGTCAGTACGTCAGGGTACTAATGCGCATGACCGACGCCATATCCTCAGTCTTTTTTGCCGCATGGTCCGATGCAGAAGCAGTTTTTGCGAGTGCAGGTTGGCGTTCTGAAAGTTTCTGAAGTCAGAGTTTCAGACCGAATCAAAGTTGGCTAAGTACCCCGTTGGGGAATATTTTGGTTTTTTCTTGCCTCAGTATTTAACCGGATGTCAGAAAAAGTGAATAACTGTATTTCTTGTGGGAAACAGATACCTCATAGGGATTACCATACTTTGTGTATACCTTGTTTAGGGCCTGAGCACGACGTTGTTGGATGCCGCTCTTGTGCTAGGTTTAACAAACGCACTATTAAGAGAAGGTTAGACTGTGCCAGGTTAGTGTTTGGGAAGCGTTGTAATTATAAAATGCCGTCGGATGCTCCGACGCCCGCTTCAGCCAAAAAGCGCAAGGACAAAGCAGGGAAGCCTAGAGTGGAAGAACCGACAGTCCCGGGCGTCGGTTCTTTAGAAGGCTCAGTGGAGCCGGAGGTTCTGCCAGGAGTTTCTTTGGAGTCTCCGGGAGAAACTTTACTGTTACGGGATGTATCCTCTCAGGAAGTAGGCCAGCCTGAAGGGGCTTCTCAGGTGGCTGTTCTTCCCTCTCTTCCTAAGGTGGTTAGGGCCTCGCCTTCTGTTTCTAAGGCTTCTTTAAGAGGCAGGCCTGCTTTAGCTTCAGTGGGGGTTTCTCCGAGTGTTTCAGGGTCTTTGCCTAAGAAGCATATGCTAAAAATGGCAGAGGATTTGATTACAATGATTAGAGGTTCTATGCCCCCTCCTGATAAGAGGCCTAGGGTGGAACCTGAGTTTGAGAGTTTTGAGCAATGTTCGGAGGCTTCTGAGTCTTCGGCTGAAGACTTGCAGGAGTGTCCTCCTTATTCTGATTCTGATGTGGATGATTCTACTCCTTCAGCTTCGCCTCCTGAGGATTTTTCATTTTCAGAGACTCTGCATTCCATGAGGGAGCATTTTAAATGGGAGGGTCAAGATTTCTCTGATTCCAGGAAGAGGCTTAGAGAATTCTTGTTTTTACCCCAGCATAGGCCTTTAGCTATACCTCCTGTTCTGAATGTGGTAGAAGATGTTTTTGCAGAGGCTTCCCTGAATCCTGACTCTCTGCCTCCTGCCCCAGTTAAATCGGATAGGTACTATAGGGTGCCTGAAGCCCATAAGTATCTTTTTAAGAGTCCTAGGGCAGACCCAGAAACTGTCTCTCAGGGGCCTAAAGGTGTGAAGGCTTCTGTGGTTAAAAATCCTGTTCCTCCTGATAAAGAGGCAAGGGCTTTGGATAGATGGGGAAAGAAAGTGTATACTTCTTCCACTTTAGCCATGAGGGCGTTGAATTGTCAGTTTCATATGTTAAAATATCAGAATTATCTCCTTTCACAATTGAAGTCTAAGGTGGATGCTCTGGCTGAAGGTATTGAGTGTAAAGAATTGCAGGATTTAGTTCATGTTTCTGAACAGGTGGGTAAGCATTCCTTACAGTGTGGTTTTGATGCTGTGCAGGCCTCCTCGAGGGTGGCTGCTACTGGTTCTGTTCTTCGTAGGCACGCCTGGTTGAGGGATCAGAACTTAGCTGAGCATGTTAAGACAAGGATTTTGGATGCTCCTTTACAGTCTGATGTGTTGTTTGGTTCGCCTGTGGAAGCAGTTTTAAAGAAAATGGAGGACAAGGCTAAGTCTATGCAAACTGTTAAGGATTTTTTGCAGGTGCAGCCTCCAGTTTAGTAGAAATTGGCCTACTAAGGGGTGGACTTATCCTGCTTATGATTCCCAGTCTAGGGGTAGGTCTAGACGTGGTAGAGGCAGAGCTCAAGGTTCTTTTAGGCCTAGAACAGGGAGTTCACCTGCTCAGACTTCTGGTGAGGGCAGGGGTCAGTCCTTTCGTAAACAGACCCAATGACCTGCCTTTTCAGCTGCCAGTACATTCTCGCCTGGCAGCACCTTTGGGAGGAAGGCTGTCTCTTTTCAGAGAAAATTGGGATTTAATTACCCAAGACAGATGGGTTCTGGATATCATTCACCACGGTTACAGGTTTTATTTCCATACCTTGCCTCCTTTCAAAGGCATGCCAGACATTCCTCCTCTACAAAGAACAGAGGCTCACAAGCAAATTTCTCTGTTGCTCCAAATAGGGGCTATTCAGTCAGTTCCTGTGCCAGAAAGGGGCCTAGGATTTTATTCTCGCCTGTTCCTAGTACCAAAAAAGGGGAACACGTGGAGACCAATTTTGGATTTATCTATCCTCAACACTTATCTGGACATTCCCAAGTTCAAAATGTTGACGTTACAACAACTTTTACCTCTGCTGGGCAAAGATCACTGGATGGTTACTTTAGATCTAAAGGAAGCTTACCTTCATGTGCCAATAAGACTAAGTTGCAGGAAGTATCTGCTTTCGAGCTGGAAATTCTCATTATCAGTTCTCTGCATTGCCCTTTGGCTTATCTACTGCGCCCAGAGTATTCACAAAGGTTCTGGCTCCAGTGATAGCTTACTTCAGGCTAAAAGGAATTCAAATCCATCCTTACTTGGACGACTGCCTGATTCTGGCTCAAGAAAAGGAAGACCTTTTACAGCATTTGGAATATGTCATAGCAGTGCTAAGATGCCTAGGGTATTCTGTGAACGAAATAAAGTCCAGTCTAGTACCCTCTCAAGACATGTGCTTTCTGGGTGTGAGACTGAATACAGCAGCCCAGATGGCCTTTTTTAACCCCGGACAAACAGAATCTTTCCAGTTACTTCCATCACCTATCTCTTCAGTCCGGGCTGACTGCAAGGACAGTCCTTCAAGCCTTAGGGTTCATGGCATCTTGTATTCTGGTGCTTCCCAATGCCAAACTGCATATGAGGAAGCTACAATGGTATCTCAAAAATCTGTGGACACAGCACTGCCAGGATTTGGACACTGTCATTCAAATAATACCTTGCATTCAAAAGGAATTTTTGTGGTGGGCTCAGGAATGTCACCTAAACAAGGGACTCTCTGTGACCCGGCCAGAGGCAAGTCAGATTCTAACGACAGATGCCTCAGATATTGCTTGGGGAGCTCATCTAAATGGAAAGTGGATACAAGACAAGTGGCCTGCCAGACTACAGCATCTACATATCAACATGAAAGAGATGTTAGCAGTCCAGTTTGCATTAATGGCTTTCAAGGAGTTACTTCTTCCAGGGCAGGTGTTGATTCTAACAGACAACACAACTGTCATGTGGTACATCAACAAACAAAGGGGAACACATTCTTACCCATTGTGCAGACAAGCAATGATTTTATGGGAGACTGCACTCAGTTTGCAACTAACTCTTCAGGCAAGGTTTCTGCCGGGAGCACAGAACTCCTTAGCAGATGTGTTAAGCAGACAAATCATGGATCCCCACGAGTGGAAACTGGAACTTCATGTATTTCAAACATTGACAGTGTCATGGGGAACTCCAGACATAGATCTGTTCGCTTCTCCACTAAACCACCAGCTGCCAAAGTTTTGCACGAAGGATCTCATCACACAGCTTGGAAAGTGGATGCTCTTTCTTTCAGTTGGAAAAATCTTCATGTGTATGCTTTTCCACCTCTGCCTCTTCTTCCAAAGGTGCTTCTAAAGGTCAGACAAGACAAGCCAAGGATGATTTTAATAGCTCCAGATTGGCCTCGGCAGCACTGGTACCCTTTACTGAGGAGTCTGGTAAGGAAGCCTCCATGGCCTTTACCCTTGATTCCACACCTGTTGTCTCAGAGGGACGGTCGTCTGCTCAATGTCAAGCTTCACTCTCTTCATCTAACAGCCTGGCATATTCTGTTTTGAAGGACAGCAGGTCTCAGCTTCCTCAACAAGTTTTAAATGTGATTATGGAAGCCAGAAGACCTAGTACAAGGAAAGTGTCAGAAAAATGGAAGACATTTTTGTTTTGGACTGCAGCAAAAATTTGGAGATTTCTGAGCCTAATTTGAGTGTGGCTCTTCAATATCTTACTGAGTTATTGGACAAAGGTTTGTCTTTCTCTTCTATTAAGATTCATGCTGCAGCAATTTCAGCTCACTATGATTGTGACCCACCATTGTTTTCACATCCTTTGTTCAAGCAATTTCTTAGAGGGGCAAAGAATATAAGACCCCCGTAGAGCTCCTACTCCTGCTTGGGACCTCAATTTTGTGTTGGAGAAACTTACTCTACAACCTTTTGAGCCTCATGCTACTGCTGAACTGAAATACTTGTCATGGAAGACTGCTTTTTTGTTGGCCATTACTTCGGCTAGAAGGGTTTCTGAGTTGCAGGCCCTTATGGCGGTTGAGCCTTTTGATTTTTCATAAGGATAGGGTATCATTACGCACTAATCCTTCCTTTCTGCCTAAGGTGGTTTCTAGTGTGGCTTTAAACCAAACTATTCATTTGCCTACTTTTATGCAGATCCCCAAAATAAAGGGGAAAAGATTTTGCACACTTTAGATGTACACAGGCAATTGCGGTATTATTTAAGCAGGACTAAGGATTTTAGGCAGTCTCAGCAGTTGTTTGTTTCTTTTGCTTTGAGTTCAAGAGGGCAAGCCTGTGTCAAAACAAACTATTTCTAGGTGGATTGGGTTTTGCATTGCATTTTGTTATTCCCATCATGGCAAGGAGATTCCAGCTGGGATTAGGCCTCATTCCACTAGGGCTACTGCCACTTCAACAGCATTTCTAAGGGGGGTGGCAACTAAGGATATTTTGGAGGCAGCTACTTGGAGTTCAGTGCATACTTTCTCTAAGCATTACCACCTTCCTCTCTACTCTAAGTCTAGGGCTGGTTTATACACAGCTATTTTGCAAGGCATGTTATCAGCTCCTGCTTCCTTATGATTTGCCAGCCTCCCTTACCTCTGCTTTGGGATTCTACCCAATAGTTAGGACTGCAGCAATGTGGAATGAAGAACATAGTACAGTTTTGTACCTACCATAAATGTAGATGTTCGAGGATCCACATTGCTGCAGTCCAAACCTCCCTCCTGCCCCTCTGTGTTTAGGGGTGGTTCTATAGGTGAGATTATATTCTGGTACCTTTGTATATATTGTATATATTTTTGGTGCAGGTATGTTTGGTGTTTTTGGTTTTGGCCTTGTCTTTTTAGGGTCTTCTGACATCTGGGGCAAGAAAAGACTGAGGATATGGCGTCGGTCATGCGCATTAGTACCCTGACGTACTGACGTCAGTCTAATGCGCCGTGACCGACGTCAGCCATATACTTTGGTATTCGGGCCGACTGGACAGCGGACTACCCAATAGTTAGGACTGCAGCAATGTGGATCCTCGAACATCTACATTTATGGTAGGTACAAAACTGTACTTTTCTGATCCGATACAGATCCGAGCCGGCAGCTTTCCAAGCTAAGATCCAAGCTCCAAGCTCCACCCCTTACCCATACTACACTACAGCCTCCTTCCAACCCTCAGATATAGTTTGCTGCGGCTTCGCCAAGACATGATCTTGAGCTCCAAGCAGGTAGAGTGGGATCTTTTTGGTCTAGCTTTAACTGTGCGATCTAAGTGTGTGTGCGCGTGGTTAGTTTTTCCCCCTTTTCTTCCTCCCCACAGTTTTCAACAAAAAAAAAAAGTTTAGAGTTGTGAACTTTGTGTTAGTGTAGGCCTCCCCTTCCCGCCCTTAGGGTGGGTGTCTGTGTGTGCGCGCGCTTTAACTAGGTTTCTAGTTAGCCTTTGCTTGTTGTGGGGTGGCTATTTCGGACTCCCAGAAGCTGACTTTCTCTAAGTGCAGTGTGTGTGACCATAAGCTGTCACTGGCCGGTGTCTGTGGCATTCTCCAGATCCACAAGAATCCTCTCTGAAGCTGACGTGGACCGGATGATAAGGTTCTTACACACCCAATTGCAGATGGGAGTGTTGCTGGCTTCCCCTCCTGCTGGAGCGGGGAGTTCGGCTCCAATGTTCACCCGGATAGCTCCTTTTCTGATCCATCCCCGGGATGTTCATCGTGCATAAAGCTGCAGTAATCACAGATGGGTTTTCTGCCGTCAGGCGGGTCCTCGGTCGGCCGAATTCCAAAGTCTAGGTCCGGCGTCGGTTGTTGTCGCTTTCTTTCCTGATGTCAGTGCGACAGGGGTATACAAGACACAGCCGACGCCATTTTCTTCAGTCTTTTTTGCCGCGCGGTGCCCGAAGCAGAAGCAGTTCGCAAGTGCCGGTCGGCCAGCTCCTGAATTTACGAAAAATTGGAAACCGAAGTCTTCTTTAAAGCTAAGTACCCCGTTGGGGAAACTTTTCTTGCCTCAGACCGATGTCAGACAAAGTTAACAATTGTATTTCTTGTGGGAAGCAAATACCGCATAAGGATTTCTATTCCCTTTGCATACCTTGTTTAGGCCCAGACCACAACGTCTCGGGCTGTCGCTTTTGCGCTACTTTCAATAAACGCACTATTAAGCGTCGGGCGGAGTTCGCCCAACACTTTTTTGGTAAAGCCTTTGATTATAAAATGTCGGAGACTCCGACTACCGTTTTGTCCAAAAATCGCAAGGACAAGGACCGACATGCGAGGTCCGCGGTCTCCACCGACACCACGCCAAAACCGGCTACACGTGGTCCGGTTCTCAGCGAGACGCCTATGCAGACCCTGACTACCGACGACACTTCTTTGGCGGTGTCTTCTGTAACCGAGACCGCAGGTACCTCGGCCCATACCCAGACTACAACCACCGAAGCCACTGTGAGTGCTGAGCCTCCTAATGTGGACAGGTCCACTTCCACCCATGGTGTCTTTAGACCTTCATCTTCCTTTTCTATTAAGGCCTTTACTAAGTCCAAATCAGCCATGCATCCCAAGAGGCCTGTTGCACAGGGCCCATCTCCAGGCCCCATGCCTAAAAAGCAGATGCTTAAAATGGCTGAGGATTTAATTACTCTTAACAGGGGTTCCCAACCCCCTCCAGACAAGAGACCCAGAGTGGAGGAAGATTCTCCCTCTTCTGACCATTCTGATGTAGAGGAACACTCGTACTCCCCTTTTGAAGATTCTGATGCAGAGCAGTCCTTTCCGTCTGTATCTCCCCCAGAGGATTTTTCTTTTGGGGAAACCTTGCACACCTTGAGGGAACACTTCCATTGGGAAGGCCAAGACTTTTCTGATTCCAAGAAAAGACTTCGGGAATTTCTTTTGTTACCTCAACACAGACCTCTGGCGATACCTCCTGTCTTGGACATACTTGATGATGTTTACTCGGAGGCTTGCCTTAATCCGGATTCCCTGCCTCCTGCCCCACTCAAGCCTGATAGGTACTACAGAGTTCCTAACTCGCACCAATTTCTTTAGAAAAGCCATAATGCTGACCCTGAAACCATTTCTCAAGGCCCCAAGGGATTGAAGGCCTCTACTGCTAAGAATCCACTACCTTCCGAAAGAGAGTCTAGATCCTTAGAAAGGTGGGGAAAAAAGGTATATACCTCTGCCACCCTAGCCATGAGGGCCTTAAATTGTCAGTTCCATGTGCTTAAATATCAGCAGTTTCTGTTATCACAATTAAGAAATAAAATGTCTCAACCTGAACAACCAGATTTGAAGGAGTTGCAGGATATGATGCATAGTGCAGAACAAGTGGGTAAACACACCTTACAATGTGGCAATGATGCCTTAGAGGCCTCAAGTAGAGCTACTGTTACAGGATCAGTCATCCGTAGACATGCCTGGCTTAGGGAACAAATCTTGCCTGATCATGTTAAAGCTAAACTACTAGATGCTCCTTTACAAAAGGATGTACTATTTGGTACTAATGCTGAGGAGATACTACGGAAAATGGAAGAAAAAGCTAAATCTATGCAAACTGTCAAAGCTTTTCTACAGGTTCAACCACCACGTTTTAGCAGAAATTGGCCTTCTAAAAACTGGTCCTTTCCAGCCACGGATAAGCCCCAAAGAGGTAGATACAGGCGCACAAGGGGCAGAGGGCAATCTCAAGGATCATATAGAGGCAGGCAATGGCAAACTCCAGCACCAAGAGGTGGCGAAGACAGTGCACAACAATACAGGAAACAAACCCAATGACTTCTTCCTTTTCATGCCAAGCAAGTCTCAGCTGGCAGCACCCTTGGGAGGAAAGCTGGCATTATTTACAAGAAATTGGCATATCACAACAGACAAATGGATCCTGGACATTATAAACAGAGGCTACAGATTTCATTTTCACACTCTTCCAAAAATGAGAGGCATGCCAAACCTGCCACACAATCAAAGGGCAGAGGCACAAATACAAATTTTAAAGCTCATGGACATGAAAGCTATTCAAGAGGTACCTACTCACGAACAAGGTCAAGGACAGTGCACAACAATACACGAAACAAACCCAATGACTTCTTCCTTTTCATGCCAAGCAAGTCTCAGCTGGCAGCACCCTTGGGAGGAAAGCTGGCATTATTTACAAGAAATTGGCATATCACAACAGACAAATGGATCCTGGACATTATAAACAGAGGCTACAGATTTCATTTTCACACTCTTCCAAAAATGAGAGGCATGCCAAACCTGCCACACAATCAAAGGGCAGAGGCACAAATACAAATTTTAAAGCTCATGGACATGAAAGCTATTCAAGAGGTACCTACTCACGAACAAGGTCAAGGTTTTTATTCCAGACTATTTCTGGTACCAAGGAAAGGAACTGACTGGAGACCCATTTTGGACTTATCCATCCTAAACACATTTCTACACGTACCAAAATTCAAGATGCTCACATTACAGCAGCTTCTTCCCATGCTGGGCAAGGAGTTTTGGCTGGTAACATTGGACCTCAAGGAGGCATACCTGCATGTCCCAATCAGACAAAGCTGCAGAAGATACCTCAGATTTCTTGCAGGTTCAATCCACTATCAATTCTCTGCATTGCCCTTTGGCTTATCTACTGCGCCCAGAGTATTCACGAAATGCCTGGCATCAGTAATTGCCTACTGCAGACTTCAAGGGATACAAATTTACCCTTATTTGGACGACTGCCTGATCCAAGCGGACAGCAAGCACATACTTCTGGAACATCTGGCTTATGTAACACGGTTATTGAATTCTCTGGGATACACAGTCAACAAAGAAATCCAGGCTAACACCATCTCAGAAAATAACTTTCCTGGGTGCCAACTTGGACACAAACACCCAGATGGCCTATCTCACGCCAGAAAAGCAGGGGCAACTAACTCAGTACTTCAAAATGCTAGCAAATTGTACCAGGCTCACTGCAAGGAAAATCCTGCAGGCTCTGGGCTTCATGGCATCTTGTATTCTTTTAATCCCATGTGCAAAGTTGCACATGAGGAAACTTCAATGGTACCTAAGAAACCTATGGTCTCAACACAGCCACAGTTTGGAAACAATAATACCAATAATCCCATGTTTGCAAAAGGAATTTCTATGGTGGGCCCAAGCATGTCAAACAAACACAGGTCTCCCATTCTGCAAGCCTCAAGCAAATCAAGTCATCACAACAGATGCCTCAGACTACGCCTGGGGGGCGCACATGACAGACAGGTGCATTCAGGGCAAATGGTCCCAAAAGGAAAAGCACCTTCACATCAATCAAAAAGAAATGCTAGCAGTAATAAATGCAATTACAGCTTTCAATGACCTCCTGCATCCAGGGCAATTATTGATAAGAACAGACAACACCACAGTAATGTGGTACATAAACAAACAAGGAGGAACACATTCATACCCCCTGTGCAGACTAGCCATGTCACTTTGGAACTTGGCTCTGGAATGGCAAATCGAGCTTCAAGCACAGTACCTGCCAGGTTTGGAAAACACGCTGGCAGACAAACTAAGCAGAAATATGACAGACCCACACGAGTGGAAATTGCATCCTCAAGTGTTTACAAAGATAATCCAAGTGTGGGGAAGGCCAGACATAGATCTCTTCGCCACCCACAGAAATCATCAATTGGAAAAGTTCTGTTCAAGGACCTTTCATCCAAAGGCCTGGAGAGTGGACGCCCTTTCTTTCAGTTGGGCAGCATGGACAGTTTAAGATTTCCCACCTTTGCCTCTTCTGCCCAAGGTGCTCTTGAAAGCAAGAGCAGACAGATCGAAGATGATACTGATTGCTCCAGACTGGCCAAGACAACACTGGTACCCACTCCTGAGCAGCCTAACGCATACTCCTCCCTGGTCCCTACGTCTAATGCCTCTTCTACTGACTCAGCACAGCTACAAAACTCTTCACAGTCAGCTGAAAACACTCGATCTCGCTGCATGGAAAATTCCTTAACACCACAACAGACCCTACTCTCCAAAGAGGTGCAGGATGTCATTTTGGAGGCCAGAAGGCCATCTACTAGAAAGGCTTACCCTGCAAAATGGAAACGGTTTTGCTCTTGGAATGAGAAAAAAGGCCAGGATCCTAGAAAACTGAATTTGCCTCAGATATTACAGTATCTAGCTGAGCTGTTGAACAGTGGACTTTCATTTTCCTCCATAAAAATTCATGCCTCAGCCATTTCTGCAGAATTCAACACTGATCCACCTCCACCCTTATTCTCTCACCCACTCTTAAGACAGTTCCTCAGAGGGGCTAAGAATATAAGACCTCCAAGGAAACAACCAATACCAGCCTGGGATCTTAATTACATTCTAGAAAAATTAACTTTGCCTCCCTTTGAACAAGCTGCCTCAACAGATTTGCAATATTTGTCCTGGAAAACAGCTTTCCTTCTGGCCATTACCTCAGCTCATAGGGTTTCGGAACTACAAGCCCTCATGTCTGTGCAGCCCATTCTCATCTTTCATCAGGACAGGGTTTCCCTTCGAACCAACCCGTCATTTATGCCTAAAGTGGTATCCAGGGTAGCTTTAAATCAAGCCATACACTTACCTACCTTTTACCCCAATCCTCAAAACAAAGGGGAAAGGCTGCTACACTCCTTAGACATCCATTAACAGCTACGTTATTATTTGGACAGAACAAAGCCTTTCAGGAAATCAGAACAACTTTTTGTGTCCTATGCTGTGGGAGCTCAAGGGAAGCCAGTTACCAAACAGACAATTTCAAAATGGATAGGCCACTGCATATGGTTTTGTTACTCCTTTCATGGAAAATCTGTCCCTACAGGCATCAGATCCCACTCCACCAGGGCCACAGCTACCTCTACAGCCTTCCTCAGAGGAGTTCCCACCAAAGATATTTTGGAGGCAGCCACTTGGAGTTCTGTGCATACCTTCACCAAACATTACCACCTGCCCTTATACTCCAAAACTAGAGCAGGCTTTGCCACTGCTGTGTTGCAGGGCATTCTGGCTCATCCCAGTTCCACCTAGTGCCTACCACCCTGTGCGTAGCTTTGGGATTCTACCCATCTGTGATTACTGCAGCTGTATGCATGATGAACATAGTACAGTTTTGTACCTACCATAAATGTAGATGTTCGAGTGCTAATACAGCTGCAGTACAGGTTTCCCTCCCTCCTTCCCCTCTCGGTAAAGGCCTAGGGGCTAACCCCTCCTCATACAACTTGATTGCGTTATCCTTCTATGGTATATTTGCTTGCAACTGCTGATTTTTGATTATATTGCATTGCATGAATATATATAATTATGTATTGCCTTCCTTCTGGGGGCACCTGACATCTGGGGCAAGAAAGACTGAAGAAAATGGCGTCGGCTGTGTCTTATATACCCCTGTCGCACTGACGTCAGGAAAGAAAGCAACAACAACCGACGCCAGACCTAGACTTTGGAATTCGGCCGACCGAGGACCCGCCTGACGGCAGAAAACCCATCTGTGATTACTGCAGCTGTATTAGCACTCTAACATCTACATTTATGGTAGGTACAAAACTGTACTTTTCGGAGTCCCTGGATCTAAGGAGCCCCGGAGTCGAGGTCAGCGCCATTGGTTCCTCCAACCTCGACGCCGGCCATGCCCTCAAGTTTGTCGGATCTGATCTCTCTGAGCCGTGATCTGGGCATCAGATCTGAGGGAATGAGTGTGTCATCAGTTCCGTTGTGGTCGGGGCATACCATCTCTCTGGGCCTGACTGTTCCCTTCATCGGATCCGAAGGGCACGGCTACTCGTCCTACCAGTTTCAAGGAAGCCGGTTCCCCTTCGTCCCTTGTTGTGAAGATGGTTCTCTCAGGAGGATCGAGACCCCTCACTCTTTCCTCTGAGTCCGCCCCTGCTCCCTCGCAGTTAGGTATGTCTTCTGTCATCCAGTCCTCCCATGGACAAGCCTGTGTCTGATATGCCCCAGACGGTTCCCCTCGAGGAATACGAAACTGTTTGTGAGCCCACCCCGAAGAGCCCCCCCGAGGAGGTCCCTCACAAATGCCTGTGCAAGAGTAGGCACATGGACTCTCCCGAGTCCCTCAACTGAGGATACCGACTTGGAGGGAAGGGGAAGGACCCCCCCCCCCCAGATCGCCTGCCAAAGACGTCTCTTTCGGAGACATAATTGAAATCCTCTGCCAGAAGAGAGGCTGGTCCGCCCAAAAGCCTTCCTCGGATGAGTTGGTATTCGTGGAGGCGTTCTACACAGGCCCATCTACCTCTTAGGTGTGTTCCCCCGGCCAATCCTCTGGTGGACTTCATTACCACCAGAGCTTGGAAGGAATCTGATACTGTAGAGCCAATACCAAAACTGCCAGATAGTGTTGACCCCTCCTAATGACAAGCCTGCATGGAGTAAAGGTTCATTAGTCGATGCCATGGTGGTGGCGGCGGCCACCAAAAAGGAACTGGCACAGGAGAGTTCCTTGGTCCATCCTCCAGACAAGGAGTTTAGGGTGATGGATCGACTCGGAAAGCGGACGTATGCTTTAGCTACCTTTGCCATAAGGGTGCTTAACTATATGGCCCACGTGATTATGTTTCAGCACGACCTTGTGAAAGAGTACATGGAGTCTCCCCCGGAGTCCATTTCGGCCGAGGATAAACATTCATTCTCGGCGCGTATGGCCACTCTTAAGTCGGTTACTAACACGTCCATGCGTTAACTCTGTCAAGCCACCGAGGGAGCTGCTAGGCGGCCGGATTCAGGTATTGCCATGAGGCGTCACGCCTGGCTCTGGCTTTGAGATTTTTCGGAAACTTTCAAGGCGTCCTTTGCGAATGCCCCTTTTGACTGTTTGACCCTGTTCGGGAAGACTGTTCGAGACATGCTGGTCCAGAGTGAGAAGGACGGGAAGACGCAGTCAGCTGTCGGGATCCGCTTCTCTAACCTTCAAAGGTCCTTTTCCAGGAATCAGCGAGGGCAAAAGAAGCTGTGGTTCCGGAAGTCTCAGCATTCCCGGGGCGCTCCAGACTCCTTTTCCCCTGGAGGCAGAGGGGGACAAGGTGGACACCGGCCCAGAGGCAGAGGAGGACTGAAGAACTTCGGGTCATGGGAACCTTTTTCGGATCGACCCATGCAACAGCCCTGAGGGGTGCCCGACTGCTCCTCTCTAGAGGCAGTTGGGGGGTGTTTTTCGAAGCACCTAGCTCAATGAGAGTCCATAATGTCAGACCTCTGGGTGCTTAGAATATTATCCAGAAGTTCCATTCCCTTTATGAACAGTTCCTTATCCCCAAGGAGCCTCCCAGACATTCCACCCGCTCAAAGGGAGGTGGCAGCTTTGGAAATAGAAAAGCTGCTAAACAAAAGAGCAATCCAGCCGGTCCCCCCCAAACCAGTCCGGATCAGGCATCTATTCTAGGCTCTTTTTGGTGCCAAATAAGACGCGGGACTTGAGGCCGATTCTCGACCTGTCCACAATGAACCTGTCCATTGCCAAGGAAGTTCCGGATGGTCACCTTACAATCCATCCTGCCGTTCTTGCAGGAGGAAGACTGGATATGTTCGGTAGACCTCAAGGATGCGTGCTACCATATCCTGATGGTTAGACAATCCAGGAGGTTTCTCTGCTTTCGGCTAGGGGCCAATCACTACCAGTTTAGGGTTCTTCCCTTCGGTCTCACCACAGCCCCCAGGGTGTTTACCAAGGTCATAGTAGTTGTAGCAGCCCACCTGAGGCTTCGGGGCATTCAGGTCTTTCTGTACCTGGACGATTGACTCCTCACCGCCCCCTCCAGGTGTCAACTTATTCAAGCCAGAAATTCCTTCCTTCAGTTGTCAAATCTACTGGGTATTACAGTAAACCTTACAAAGTCCTCTCTTCAGCGTGTTCAGATTCTGGACTTCATAGGGGCGAGAATAGATTCTCTTCAGGCCAGGGTATTTTTGACTCCAGACAGACTTCGGAACCTGACCCTTCATGTCCTGGCACTTCTTCAGACCTTCACCCCCAGCAGAGTTTGTCCTGAGAGCCTTGGGGTCTATGGCAGCAGCTGTAAATCTGGTTCCTTGTGCACGTCTGCATATGAGTGTGTTACAGTGGATGTTACAAGTTCAGTGGTCTTTGTAATACCAGCCCCTAAACTTCCCAATTCCTCTAAGCAAAGTGTGCAAAGCTTCCCTCGTGGTGGCTTCAATCCCAGGATCTTCGAGATGGACGCCCCTTTGTTATGCCTCCACCCCAAGCCATGGTGACCACGGATGCCTCCCATCTAGGGTGAGGGGTATTGCTCGGGCAGGACTGTCCAAGGTATGTGGACCTCAAATGAGACCGTTCTGCATATCAGTGTTCTGGAGATGAGGATGGTCCTTTTAGCGTTGCAGGCCCTTCATGCTTCTCTCCCTCTGGAAAGTATTGCAATTCAATCAGACAGTGTCAGTGGTGTGGTATATCAACTAACAGAGGGGACCCAGGTCCTACCTACTTTGTCGAGAGGCCATGAGAGTGTGGGAATGGGCGATCTCCAACCGTTGTCTGATAGCAATGCACATCCCAGGTCGGTCCAACATTTTAGTGGACAAATTGAGCAGAACTATCCTTTTGCCCGACGAGTGGTCTCTGAACCCTTATGTAGCAGAACAGATCTTCAGGTGGGGTCAGCCTTGCGATCTCTTTCCATCACAGTCCAACGCGAAGTGCAGCGAGTTTGTCACTCTAATTCCCCCTTGGGGGAAGCCCTCAGAGACGCTCCTGTCCATGCTTGGCCACCTGGTCTTCTTTACGCGTATCCCCCACTACCTCTCATGACAAAATTCTAGCAGAAAGCTTGGTGGTTGGGGAGCAGGATTATCCTCATAGCCCCATTCTGGCCTCAAGTTTGGTTCCCTTACCTACGGTCTCATCTAGTAGCTCCACCCTGGATATTGGATCCCATTCTGGATCTCATTGGTCATCCGTTGGGAATTCCTCCCCCGAATCTGGTCAGCCTCAAGTTTACTGCTTTGTTGCTCTAGTTCCATTAATTGCCAGGACTCTTGGTCTCTCTTCCCCCTGTTAAGTCCATTCTGGTGGCGACACACAAGTAGTCTACCAGAAAGGTGTACCGTAGTAAATGGAAGCATTTTTTCATGTGGGCTTCTCAGAGAAATTTGGATCCCTTTGCCACTCCTGTTCCAGCGGTATTAGAATTTTTGTCTCAAATTTTCCAACAGAGGACCAGCTCTTCCACGGTGAAAGTCCAGCTGGTGGTTTTCGTGTAGGAGAAAATTCAGGTTCTCTAGCTGCTGCCAGAATTTTAAGACCTTTATCAAAGGTACTTTTTTACTGAGACCTCCCTCGGATTTGACCTTGGTTCTTCAGACCTTAGTTGTGCCTCCTTTCGAACCCGCAGCGTCAGTTGATTTGAAATTCTTGTTGTGGTAGACAGCTTTTCTGGTGGCTATCAACTCGGCCAGGAGTGTATCAGACTTTCAAGCTTTATGCATGAAACCCCGTACTTAGTAAGGATAGGGTGTCGCTCAGGACGAACCCTTCTTTCCTTCTTGAAATCGCTTCAGAATCAAATATCAGTCAGTCTATTAATCTCCCAGTATTCTTTCCTAACTTTCAAAATAAAGGGAAATACAAACTTAATTTACTGGACGTTCACAGACAGTTACATTTTTATTTACATAGGTCTAAATCCTCCCGTAAGTCTGATCAGCTTTTTGTTTCCTTTGCCAAACCTTTTTTGGGGAAACCAGTTTCAAAGGTGACTCTTGCTAGATGGATCTCACTTTGTGTTTTGCAGGCATACAGGGAGCATTGATTACCAGGACCCGCCGGGATTCATGCTCATTCTACTCGTTTTATGGCTACTTCTGCTGCATTTTGTTCCAGAGTTTTTCTGGATGACATTTGCTCAGCGGCTACCTGGGCTTCCTCTCACACATTTATTACTCATTATAAGTTGGACATGGTTTCTAGAGGAAGGGCTTCTTTTGGTTCTGCAGTGCTCCGGAATATCCTTCCTTAAGGGCCTCCCAAGATTTTTGGTAGCTGGGGACTCTGTCCCACAGGTTGATGACCAAATGAAGGTAACTACTTCAGATAAAGAAGTTATGTACTCATCATAACGTTCCATCTCATTAGTTAGACTTCATTTGTCATCAACCTTCCGTCCCTCCTTCCCCTGACCTTGGTGGTTTACGTCATTCATTGGACTCAGAGTTTCTGGGTCTGCTGAGCCTAGTTTGTGATCAGGTCAGATTATGTCTCTTGATCTTAGCTTGGAAAGCTGCCGGCTCGGATCCGTATTGGATCCAAAACACACAGGTTGATGACAAATGAAATCTAACTACTCGGATGGAACGTTATGGTGAGTACATAACTTCTTTTTTTATTTAGACAAAACTAAGTCCATCAGAAAATCCAACCAACTCTTAGTATCCTTCAGAACCCTGGGCAAGGCAGTCTCCAAACAAACCATTTCCTGCTGGATCAGAAAAACTGTCTGCTTCTGCTACTCCCACCATGGGGAAGGACCTACTCCAAAGAGTAAGAACTCATTCTACCAGGGCTGTAGCATCTTCCAAAGCCTTCCTCTAAGGCCTGGACACGGCCTCCATTCTGGAAGCAGCCACCTGGTCCACCATACACACTTTCACCAGACACTACAGATTGGACCACATCTCCAGAGCCAAGGCAGGGTTTGCTAGGGCAATTCTCCAGGTCTTTCTGGAGTCAGCTACCTCTACCTGCACCCTTCCTTCTAACTAAACTGTGGTACTCTCCCACACTAAGAATACTGCTTCATAGGAGTTGAAGGACATAGACTAGTTGTGTAAAATATTACCATAACCATAGATGTCCTTCTCTCCCATGTTGCAGTATTCCTTCCCCCACCTGTCCCCCTTTTTCCTATTGACCTGTCTAAAGGGCACCCTTTAGCGCCCCCTAGACCATGGTCAGACTAGCCAGCAAATGGCACTTTGCACCTCTTGTTAACATCAATTTTCTCTCTCTACTGGACTGTGCGATTGGGCATTTAAGTTCTGAGGTCTGTGCATGCAGACGTCTCATTTAAGGTCCCTGGTTTATGGCCCTATGTGTGACGTCCCATGCACCTACAGCAGCCAGGCTTAAACTTTTGTATAGGAGCCAACCTTTGAGTCGCCTGAGACGGGGAATCCCCACAGTAAGAATACTGCAACATGGAAGAGAAGGACATCTATGGTTATGGTAAGATTTTACACAACTAGTCTCTGCTTTATACCAGTCTCTTTATGGCGGACGTACGTTAAGTGATGGGCGGCGTCGCACGTACCAAGTAGCATTTAGACTTTGGTATACTGGCAGGATGTACGAGTCAGCCGGAGGCTGACTCCCTCGTGTTACAAATACTGCAGCATATAGAACAGAAGGATATCTATGGTTATGGTAAAATTTTACACAAATATTCTTTACACTGGCTAAATGGGCATTTCTGTACCAAGACCACCTAAAGCCCACTTAACTAGATCCATGGCTACTTCATCTGCCTTTTGGTCAAGAACATCTATTGATATTTGCATAGCAACCACTTGGTTCAATGCTCGTACTTTTGTTACTCATTACAAATTGGACATAATCAGAAGTAGAGCTTCTATTTTTCCGTGAAGGCCACTAAAGATTCATGTAGCTGGGGACTTTGTCCCATTTGTTGAGGACGAATGAAAAGGACATCAGTTTAAAAGTTATGTACTCACCATAACTAGGCATCTGTGTTGTCCATTTTCATTCTTCCTCAATTTCCTCTCCTTCTGTCCCCTTTCCTGTAATCTTCTGGCATGACCTGATGGCTTCTTTGTTAGAACTTGTAGATGTCCTTCTATTCCTATGTTGCAGTATTCTTGGTGTGGGATTTTCCGCCTGTTGCGACCCGTACATCAGCTCCTAAACAAAAGCTTCAGCTTGGCTGTTGTTGCCTGGGACAGCAAACGTAGGGCCATAAACCAGGGACCTTAAATGTGACGTCTGCACACACAGACCTCAGAACTTTTCAGCCGCAGACGACTGTCACATTGTGTGCTTTGCTCCTTCACCACAAGACATCTTAAAGCTAAGTACCCTGTTGGGGTTTTCTTCTTTAACATCTAGCTAAAGCTTGGTTTGTTGTAATCTTTAGCCGATGTCAGCAAAAAAGAGCAAATGCCAATGCGGGCACCAGATACCCCATAAAGACATGCACAGCTGCTGTTTTTTACTTGGGCCGGGAGCACGATCACAACGCTTGCTCTATGACAAGCTTTCATTCTGAAGACCCTGTGCAGCTGCCTGGCTGCATTTAATTTCTATATAGAAAACCAGCGACTTAAAAAATTAGCACTCAAGATGGATTCCATTTCGGAAGCCCTGACTGAGCCTCTGTGAAAGAAAGGTAAAATTCTTAGGCCCTCTTCCACTACCGCTCTGCTTTCGGATCCCCCGCCAGCTACCGATTTAGGAGTTGAGGGATATCCAACAAATCCGTCGACTTCTACGGTGACCCTTGAAGAAGCCCCTTCTGACTTGATGACAAGCACATCCCCAGAGCTAACGCAGACCTCGCCTATCGCTGAGGTCAAGGGGGAACCAGACACTGCCAGGCCTCCGACCGGGATTCCTCCTCCCAACACAGCTACCCTTAACCAGGCATCCGATTCCAGGCCTTACGCCTAAGTCTACCCCAGTCTAAAAGAAACAAAAAAACAAGCATCTGGCTACACCCACCAAAGGCCTACCTGACTGGCAGTCCTTCAGATCATCTTTGATGCAGGCCTTTGTAGCCCGTAGGCCATCAGCCTCTACTCCATCTACTCCTCCTCTTCAAAGCCGTAGGCCTGCCTCTGCCTCCTCTCTTCCACCACCTAACTCACAAGACAGGGAAGAAGAGCAAGAGACCTATTCTTCATATTCAGATGAAACTATATCTTACACTTCCAAAATAGCCTCTCCTCAAGAATATTATTCCCCAGATGAAGACTCCATTAAAGGGGACTCTCCTCCAGAGGATATCACCTTTTGTGAAACCATAACCAAAATGAAGGAATACTTTAAATGGGACACCTCACAAATGTCTGATACTCAAAGGTATTTTGAACTATTACAAGTGGAATCTCCCTCCCCTTTTGCCATTCCTGCCTATTTAGATGCCTTTTCCTCTGCATCAAAGACACCAGGTTCTCAGCCATCTGCCCTTAAGAGGCCAGACCACTTCCACAAGGTAACAGGAAATCAGTCACCACCAACCACCTCAGTGAAGAACGCTGTAAGGTACCAATGAAGGCTGTCCTTATTAAACGTACACAAATCCAAACACTCCTTGATCATAATCCAAAATGCGATAGCCAGTTTGCATTCAAATAGATTTTATTACGAATCAAAATAAAATAGATTTAGCGCTTTCATCTCCTAATGCAGAGACTTCATCAGAATCAGGATTGGCACAAAAGCAAGTCTCATCCCTCATGGACATGGGGGCCATTCAACAACTACCAGAGCAAGAGCAGGGACAAGGATTTTACTCGACTGTTCCTGGTACCCAGAAAGGACAAGGCCTGGAGACCAATACTGGATCTATCTATTTTGAACACATTCCTGGATATACCAAAATTCAAAATGTTGACTTTGCAGCAGCTTCTGCCCATGCTGGGCAGGAACGCTTGGCTTGTGACTTTAGACCTAAAAGAGGCATACCTGCATGTCCCAATCAGACAGTCATGCAGAAGATACCTCAGATTCAAGGCTGGCTCAATGCATTACCAATTCTCTGCACTGCCCTTTGGCTTATCTACTGCGCCCAGGGTCTTTACAAAGTGCCTGGCACCAGTAATTGCATTTTGCAGACAAAGAGGAATACAAATATATCCTTACTTGGACGACTGTCTAATTCAAGCAGAGAACAAGGACATTCTTCTACAGCATCTGGCGTTTGTGAAAAGATTTCTAACATGCCTAGGGTACACAGTCAACAAAAATAAATCAAAACTAGTACCCTCTCAAAAGATAATATTCCTGGGTGCAAGCTTAAATACAACTGCCCAGATGGCTTATCTCACGCCAGACAAACAAAGGCAACTGACTACCTATTTCAAAATGTTGGCAACAAAGGCCCAGTTATCTGCAAGAAAAATTCTGCAGGCTTTGGGCTTCATGGCATCCTGCATCCTACTAATTCCATATGCAAGACTGCATACGAGGAAACTTCAATGGTACCTAAAAAGTGTTTGGACTCAACACTGCCACAGCCTGGAAACGATGATTACTGTCATTCCCTGCCTGCAACAGGAGTTTCGATGGTGGGCGAAGGCTTGTCACCAGAACAAGGAACAGCCATTCACATTACCCCCAGTCTGGCAGACACGAACAACTGATGCATCAGATTATGCCTGGGGGGACCCACATGGCAGGAAGATG